>NW_022986869.1:181211-435469 GCF_010094085.1 Westerdykella ornata | reverse complement strand
CAGAGTCAACTCGAGGCTCTTAAGCCTCAACAGCCACGAAAGAAAGTTCGCATGGATCCAAATCAACGCTTTGCAGACGGAGATACTATTATGATAGCAGTACGGGCATCTGCTCTTCTACAAGAGCAAAACAGTAGTAATCCTAGAGAAAAAGAAGCAGAGAGAGTTGCAGCTGAAACAGCTGCAAAAACTCTGCAATCTATGTGTACAGAGTGGCAATTGTAACTAGGTTGATTGAAATAATCACGATTTCTCTGAGGGGTGCGCGATTTGGGAAGTGATCAGGAACCCTGGGTGATCAGGAACCCTGTACGCTAGCTTACGTGAGGGTACCCGGCCTTACAACCTACCTACCTACAACATCGTCCTCGGATTTCACAAGGTCGGTCTTCCTTCCCCATCCCCATCAACCTTCCCATCTCAATTGACACTTTCTTTTTCCTCCCAAGTTCGAACAGTCGCGCCACGACTAACTAAGCCTGTGTAACTACGCAGTCAACTTTAATTTCCACAGCCCGAATGCTCATGGGTACTTAATTCCACGTCTCTTTCAACATCACAGTCTGCCTATGTACAGCGCATAAGAAACAGAATGTAAAGACGAAGAGCAGAGGCGGGATCTTGAACCCCTTCCTCCCTCAGCCCTTTAGATTGACTAATATACACGAATCGCCAAAAGCGGCACGCCGCCAGCGAGTGCGGTTCAGGTTTGAAACCACCCGCCTCACTAGCGACGCCGACACCCACCTGCACCGGAATTGCCACGCGTACAGGATGAGACTGTCGCGCAAGTTCACCAGTCCTATAGAAGCGCTGGCAAACCCGAGACTAGACGACGGCGGAAGAAGAACGAAACATCGACCATAAGGGGTCGACTGCCCGTATATACAAATCTGCTAAATACCGAGAAGCTTCAAGATGGGGCTGGAGTACGAGAGAGACTCCATCCCATCAAGAAAGAACATCAGAACTAGACTGAAAATATAGAACCAAGAAAAACGAAATGCCGAATCATCCGCACGGCCTGTTTGGGGGGTATATGCATGACTTCGTGAGATGGAAACCGAAAAAAACGCCTGGAAATGCTACAAGATCCGTTGCGGTGGGTACGCCTTGGCTCCGTTGAATGCATGTCGTAGGAAGGAAGAAATTCGATCGCTGGTGAGAGCGCCGTTACATGGTGAGTAGATTGGGGGTCGCGGCCGTGATCAACGGGCGAAGAAACGCCACTAGCAAGGCGGTCGTTAGCAACTGTGTAGAAAAGCGAGGGTATGGTATCATCGGATGCTCGTGGCATCCTCGAAGGCTGAAAGATGAGGGATTCTCGGCTTCTTTCTTCTCCTTCTCTCCTCCTTCTTCTCCTCTCGAGGGAGTCTCCACAGCCGGACGGTCTCGTCGCCGTCCCCCGCGCCCGTGCACACGGTTTCGCCATCTGGACTCATGGCCATGTGAACAGCACGGCGAGTGTGCCCAGTCCATGTAATCACATTCTGCATGGATGGGTAATTCCAGACTTCGACTTGATTGTCTCTGTAGCCGTGGGAGGACACAATCTCGTCGCTGTGAGGTGACCACATCAAATTGCAAACTTGACTACCCGTGTCGTGGGAGCTGAGAAGGTGTGGATCGGTCATCCAATCCGGCTTTTCTACCATCCTCTCCGCCGGGCGCGCGTCATACACGTCATGGGCGATCCGTGCGGGCGAGTCCTGGCGGTCAAGCGCAGTACGAGATGATCCGTGAACGACATCGTTGGTGTCGTCAGCGCTGCTCTCATTGATGCGACGTCGACGAATAGGGGATGATTGGGGCTCTTGATCCAAAAACACAGGCGGCCCGGGACGAGTCGCGTTGTTGCGAAGTTGCTTCTTGACTTCGTGTTCTGGGAGATTAATATCCCAGAATTTGATGCAGCGATCCGCGGTTCCACCTCCTGTGGCCAGTAAACCCCGCTTATGGGGACTCCAGGCAATGGCCTTGACGGCGGCCTTATGCTCGGCCCACGTGAAGATTGAGGTATCCAGCCGTCTCTTATCCCAGATTTTGACGTAATTGTCGTTGCTACCCGTGGCTAGGTGTCCGGTTCCCGGGCTCCATCTGACACCACAAATTTCCCCAATGTGGGCAGAAACGAAGGTGACCTCGCGACGTTGGCGGACATCATGATGCACGAGGGTATGGTCCCGAGAGCCTGAGGAGAGTATGTGCTCGTCCCAAGAGAGGGCGCCCACACGGAAGATATGGTCTGCGAAGATACGCATGCGTCGCTGAGACTGTACGTCGTAGAGATAGATGAGGCCCCTTCTCGTGCCAATGGCGAGTGTGGTACCGCGTTGGTCCCAGCTGACGCTGTTCACCGCATCCGGTCTTCCGGTGATGGCTGGTAATTCACAGAGCAGAATGGCCTCTTCCAGCAATGTGTTCCAGAGATAAACGCGCGCGCCCATGCCGACGGCGAGTATGTTCTGCGAGCCCCAGTCGAGCATGTTGAGATAGAAGTCATCCGGGAGTCCTACGGCATCCAGTATTTTGTAGGGGACGCTGTCCAGCCGCCTCGGCTTCGGTATAGGCTTCAATCCCCGGAGGTAGCGTTCAGTCTGGGGAAGTAACTTGACGGGCGATAGGTTGTATGTGTCTGAGCCGGTATCCAGATTGACGCGATCGGAATGAGGAGTGCGCGGCGTTCGAGATGGCGTCAGGGGGTCTGGTCTGGGTCCAAAAGAGAACAGTCTCCCTTGGTCCCCGGTGTCTTCGAGGATCTCCTTTCGGAGCATATTCTGGTAGCGACGTCTGGATTCGGTTGCTACGCAAGTGAGTTAGGCCAAACAACACATGGCAGGGGAGGAGGTGCACCTTCAAACTGCTCAGCGTTCAGGCATTTGTGGTTCTTCGTCGGAGTCATGGGTTCGGAGGGAAATCTGAATCTGACATTCATGTCCTCGTCGCGATTAGGAATGAATCTGGAGGGATGGTGAGTCAAGTGGGTGGCGGGGAAAGGGTGAGGGTCAGGTACCTGTCGAGTTCTTTGCGCTGCTTCTTGCGCAGCGGGCTAGAGGTAGGCGTCTGGGAGGCCATAATGGGTTGGGTTGCGAGGCACCGTTCATGCGCAAGAGGATAGTGGTGAGGGCGCTGGTGGGTGGTGCGGGTGGTGGTCTGCGATGATGGCTGGGATGGCGGGGGCGCTGGTGGTGATTGTTGTGGTGAACGGGGGCTTCGCGACGCGTGCACGATCCATGACAATCACACAAAACGGAGGGAACTGGAAAGCGCCAAGGCTTGGCGGCCGGGCACTAGTTTTTGGCGCGTCCCCAGATCCTGCAGCCAATCACAGCTAGAGCCGACCGGCCGTGGAGGGGTCCATAGCAACAACATGATGAGAGCATTTGTTTGTACAGAGTAGAGACATTCACATTCCCTAGAGTAACTCTGTCAGCAGGTTCTACAGAGCAGACTCTGACGGTTAATAAAGTATCTTGTATAGATAAACTTCTGCGACGAATCTGGGCTGTTTTCATGTACTTGAGATTCAGACAGCCTGAGCTGTATTCACACGTAGCTAGGGACTCTCATGAGTAGAGGCTTAGTAAAAGCTGTACTCTTGGTACAGCATCCGGTTCGCCCTTTTCTAGTAGTCGAGCGCTGAGATAGATCAGAGAGACATCTTCCGAGTGTCTCCAGATCACTTTGTTTGTCACCCACGCCATTCCCATTTGGGTGGTGGCTCAACCCCAGCTCTCCACGACGAGCTGTGCCTCCATAGCTCCTCTCAACATCACGTCCGTCGTCTCGAGTTGTCTCATGCTCACCAAGCCTCCTGTACGAGCCATACAAAGCTTTCTGTTACATCCGCAAAGCTGCCGCAGTTGTATCACCGCTTCATTACGTATCGCCGCATTTTGCACTTCTTCCACCATGGCTAAGATCGCATCCATCACGAGCGCTGAAGACTTCCTCTCTTTCGTCAACGCCTCGCCCACCCGTAAGTTGCCTTCTCAGGAGCTACCATGCATTGCTAATGCGGTTGCAGCCTTCCATGCTGTCAAATCAGCCAGAGAGCGCCTCGAGAAGGCCGGCTTTAAGCAGATCAAGGAACGGGATTCGTGGTCCTCTACACTTCAACCCGGCGGGAAATACTTCCTCACCCGCAACGGCTCCTCCATTGTCGCTTTCGCCATTGGCAAGAAATGGAAGCCAGGCAATCCCGTCGCCATGATTGGTGCTCATACCGATTCGCCCTGCCTCCGCATCAAGCCCGTATCGAAGCGCCAGAACGACGGATTCCTCCAGGTCGCCGTAGAAACATATGGTGGTGGTCTCTGGCACACATGGTTTGACAGAGACCTGTCCATCGCCGGTCGTGTCATGGTCAGGACGATGAGCGGCACCATTGAGCCACGTTTGGTGAAGGTGGAGAGACCCATTCTGAGAATACCGACCCTTGCGATCCACCTTAACCGTCAAGAGAAATTCGAGTTCAACAAGGAGACGCAGTTGTTCCCGATTGCCGGGTTGGCTGCCGCTGAATTGAACCGGCAAGGGAAGACCGATGAGTCCAAGGAGGAGGAGAAGAAATCCGAGGGCCCCTTCGAGCCATTGGCGACACCTCTGCAGCGGCACCACCCATATATCGTCGACATCATCGCTGAGGAAGCGGGTGTAGAAGCGACCGAAGTGGTCGACTTTGAACTTCTTCTATACGATACGCAGAAATCGGTTATTGGTGGGCTGAACAATGAGCTCATCTTCTCCCCTCGCTTGGACAACCTCATGATGTCTTATTGCAGCGTGGAGGGCCTCATAAACAGTTTGGCGTCACCGACAGCATTGGACAAGGACTCGACGATTCGGCTCATTGCGCTATTCGATCATGAGGAGATCGGGAGTCAAACCGCACAGGGAGCGGACTCAAATCTTCTCCCTGCTGTTTTACGTCGGATCTCTGTGCTGCCTGCCTCTGAGACTAATTCGGAGAGGTCCTATGACAAGCTCGAGGACACTGCAACCGCTTACGAACAGACGCTCTCCACCTCCTTCCTCATATCTGCCGACATGGCGCACTCAGTGCATCCGAACTATCCCGCGTCTTACGAGGCTCAGCATCGGCCAGAGATGAACAAAGGAACAGTGATCAAAGTCAACGCCAACGCGCGGTATGCCACAAACTCTCCGGGCATAGTTCTGCTGCAAGAGGCGGCCCGCAGGGCGAAGAAGGCTTCTTACGGCCCATCTGCAGCTGCGCATACCGAAGGTGTCCCTCTTCAGGTATTTGTCGTCCGCAATGACTCGTCATGCGGGAGCACCATTGGACCAATGCTCTCAGCGGCTCTGGGAGCTAGAACGCTTGATCTGGGCAATCCGCAGCTCAGCATGCACAGTATCCGGGAGACGGGAGGGGCGCACGATGTCGAGCACGCGGTGAATCTGTTTGAGAGTTTCTTCGTCAACTACGAGGAGCTGGAGAAGAAGATTGTCGTGGATTGACTAGATGGTCCCAAGTTATAGGCGATGTATAGCGCAAATATATATGACCGTTATTGGGCCCTTTGCGTCCTACATGAATCCCTCTGATGGCTTCGGAGGTCCATCGGGGCTCTATCTGGACTAGCGGCTAGGGCCCCACCATACACCGCCTTATTACGTCTTTTACTCAGGTCCGCGACAAGTATTTATATTTCGCCGTGTACCTGAGCCAGAGTCAGACCACCAGGAAGGAAGTTTTGGACCTCCCATAATGGCCCCAGCTTACTTGACTGGCGATAAAGCCGCCATCGAGGAGTTCATCTCCAGGTTCGATGTATCATCCCCCCGCACTGCTCCACATCAAACTCCGCTAACGGTCACGTATAGGTCTTTCTCTTTGACTGCGATGGTACGTGGGCCTCCTCTGATATGAAGGGCCAAACCGAGTATCTATAAACACGGCATGCGAACGTCATGGCTGATCGCAATGAAGGATAGGCGTCCTCTGGTCTGGAGATCATTTGTACCCCAAGATCCCCGAGACACTGGAGATGCTGCGAAGTAAAGGTACGGAAACAGCAGCATCCGGTTCTAGGGCGTCGCATTTACAAGAGGAACAGGCAAGCAGCTGGTCTTCGTGACGAACAACAGCACAAAGTCCCGCGCGGACTACAAGAAGAAGTTCGACAAGCTGGGTATACCCGCCAAAGTCGTACGTCTCCTCGCTCCATCGTTCATCACATTCGCCGCAGGAAGAACCCACACTAACCTCTCTTTTCTCCATACAGGACGAAGTCTTCGGCTCCTCCTACAGCGCTGCCGTCTACATCAACCGCATCTTAAACCTTCCCGCCCCCAAGAACAAAGTCTTCGTCGTCGGCGAATCCGGCATCGAGCAAGAACTCGACGCTGAAGGCGTGCCTCACATCGGCGGCACCGATCCCTCGTTCCGACGAGATATCGAGCCGGAGGACTTCAACAGCCTGGCCGATGGGTCGGCGTTGGATCCAGATGTCGCTGTTGTACTGACGGGGCTGGACTTCCACATCAATTATCTCAAGCTTGCGACGGCATATCAGTATTTGCAAAGAGGAGCGCTGTTCCTGGCGACAAATACGGATAGCTCGCTGCCGATGGCGCATTCTTTATTTCCCGGGGCGGGTGCAGTCGGTGCGGGAGTCGTCAAGGCGATAGGACGGGAAGCGTTGTCGTTGGGGAAACCCAGCCAGGCGATGATGGATGCGATTGAGGGCAAGTTCCATTTCGATCGCAGCAGGACGTGCATGGTTGGGGACAGGATGAATACGGATATCCAGTTTGGGATTGACGGGAAGCTGGGGGGCACGTTGGCGGTGTTGACGGGCGTGAGCAAGAAGGAGGAGTTTTTGGCGGAGGGAGCGTCGACGGTGCCGATGGCGTATGTGGATTGCCTGGGGGATTTGCTGGTGTGAATGGATGGTGATAGGGCCGAGCTTGCTCTGAAGGTGGTTGGTGATGTCTGCATTCGGCGATATCTCTTTGAGTTAGTAGAATATAGACGCCCTTGGGTATATAATGACATCCAAACAAGCATAGCATTTATTAAAACATGGCAGCGCAAGACCGTGGGTTTGACAACACGCACCAAACGCGCTCGTTCCCAAACCAGCCTAGCGCCAAAATGCGCTTTCGCGTCGCGTCGTCCCAATTCATCAACCCCACGATTCATTGCATGGCATCACACCTCATGTTGCCAGCAGCATATCGAAACCCAATAACGCCTGAGAGAAAATCCGTTTCGCAAGGATCCGACCGTCGCGACTCACCTCCTCGCCATGAGCGTCGCATATTCTCGCGTGGACCCCAAACGGCGTGCCCACATCGACCCCAAGAAGCGGCAATTCGCAAAAGCAGAGTTCGCGCAGCAACATTATGACCATCGGCTCAACTTCTACGAGATACCGCCTACGGCGGAGATTACGCTGGAGGAGTTTGAGACGTGGGCGATTAATCGGCTGAAGGGTACGATCTTCTACACCTCTATCTCTACCTTATTCCCAAGTGCTTTTGTCCAGCAAGCCAGCGGCCAAGATGAAAAGAACATACGCTAATATACCTTGAACTACAGTCCTCTCCGAACTCGAATCGTGCAGCTTCCGCAACCGCTCGCCAGACGAAACGGCAGAATACATGAAGCCCATCCTGGCCAAATACCTGCCGCTCCAGCCCAACTCGACCAGCAGCCAGCAGCTACAAGAGGAGCGGAAAAAGGACCACTACAGCCACTTCATCCTGCGTCTTGCGTTTTCGTCGATCGAGGACTTGCGCCGGCGATTCTCACGGCTCGAGACCATGTTGTTTAAGCTGAGGTACAGGGACGACGATCCCAGGGAGCGGAGGGCGTTTGTTCAGAGTTTGAAACTGGATTGGGAGGAAGTGGGGGAGGCGGAGAAGCGGGAGTTGAAAGAGCAGTTACTTGCGGCGGCGGGGTTGAAGAAGGTGCCGACGGCGGAGGAGATGGAGTGGTTCAAGGTGGACTGGGAGCGGGTGCCGGATCTGGTGGAGCAGCGGCGCGTGTTTGTGAAGAGGGGGGTGGCGTATGTGCCGCAGAGGGAGCAGATGAGTCTGGTGTTGGCGGAGTTTACGAAGCGGTTGGATGCGGCGCTGGAGGTGCGTTCTCATTTTCTCACCCTAATTCCCACATTTCCAGATTCCTGTCGAATGGATTGAATCCCGGCACATGCTAACATGACTACAGCTCACATCCCGCGCGCTCCCCCGCCTCGACGAAGACGACCGCCTCTCCCCCATCCTCGCCCACCTCTCCCAATCCTTCACGACACCAGAAGCCTCGTACTCGGAATCCTCCTCGCTCAACGGCCTCTCCGCCCTCACCGCCGCCTCCATCGACAGCCTCCAACCCTCGTTCCCCCTCTGCATGTCGCACCTGCACAGCACGCTCCGCCGGGACTCGCACCTCAAACACTTTGGCCGCCTGCAATACACGCTCTTCCTCAAGGGCATCGGGCTCAGCCTCGAAGAATGCATCCTCTTCTGGCGCCGCTCCTTCAAGCTCATCACCGACGACAAATTCGCAAAGGAATACCGGTACAACATCCGCCACGCGTACGGCGACGTGGGCGGCGACGCCAACCGCCGCGGGAGAGGCTACACCCCTTACTCGTGCCAGAAACTGCTCACGGAGCCGCTTCCCGGTCCGGGACAGGCGCACGGCTGCCCCTACCGGACGTTCGCGCCGGATAACTTGATTGCGGTGCTGCAGCGCGAGGGCGTCACGGATCGCGAGACGCTGAAGAGTGTGAGGGAGGATGTGGGTAAGCAGCGGTTCCATGTAGCGTGCAACCGGGTGTTTGAGTGGAGCCACCGGCGGGAGATCAAGAAGGTGCGCGAGGCCGGGACGTGGTCGGCGGCGGATCTGGATACCATTGTGCATCCGAATACGTATTTTAAAAGGAGTTGGCTGTTGAGGCATTTGGGGGAGGGGAATGCGGGGGTGGTGCAGCACCAGGAGGGGGAGAGAATGGAGGAGTAGGGGGGAATGGGGACTAGGTGGGTGTGATGTGTTATGTTTTTTTCTAATTCTGGTTTTGATGGGGTTTGGGATGGAGGGATGATGTTCTGAGGAATTGGATCACGGCGTGGGAGTTTGGCGTTTGCGGGGATACATCAAGGTTTTGGATTGCATGCAAGAGTCAAAGTTCAATTTCTCCAAAGCAAAGAACGTCCACCCATTTTCCCCAATCAAATCAAAGAAACAATTCCCCCCTATCATCCACTCAAACCTCCATCCCCCTTCCCTTTTTTTTCCTCTCACCACTCCCCATAAGGCCCCTTATCAGGAAACACACACACGCCACCGCAATCCGCCCCACCCTTCTGGGGATCGCAACCATCCCTCGGATCATCCATGCACACCTTCCTGCCATCGTTACAGGGCAAGCCCGCGAAACCGCCACACATCTTGTCCTCGACGCAGATGCCGAGGCCGTCGCAGGCGGGGCCGCAGCCCGGGTCGCGCGGGTCCTTGATGCACGTGAGGCCCGAGGGGCATTCGTGGTAGCCTGCGCGGCCGCCGCCGCAGATGGGGTTTGTTGGGGTGGGGGTGGGGGGCTGTTTGGTGGTTGTAAGGGTTGAGAGGGTTTGCGGGGGTGAGATGGGTGGGCAGGACTGTGGGGGTGGGCTGTTAGTATGGATTGATAGATAGAGAGATAGAGAGAGAGGGTGAGAGGGTGGATGAGGGTTAGGATGGGGGATCCAGGAAGGAGGGCGAGAGAAGGAAAGGTACGTACGGCTAGAGTGGGCTTGGGCCCGCCGCATTGCTCCCAGCAGCGCAGCTTCTCGTCGTTCATGCAGTAGCAGCCTTGTGGGTAGATCATGGGGCAGGCTCGAGGCTTGCAGGGACAGGATGGCTTTGGCTTGGGTGTCGGGGTGCTCCTGGGAGTGATGACTTCGGCGTAGTCGCGCGGAGGGCAGACCTGTTGTGGGAGTTATGGTTAGCTACACTGGAATACGGATTCTGGATGAAGGAGGGTTTGGCTTACGGCTAGAGAGGGCTTGGGCCCGCCGCACTTCTCGTAGCAGCTCTGCTTGATGCCGTTTTCGCAGTAGCACGAGTCGGGCCAGGATTGGAGGCAGGCCATGGGTTCGCAGGTGCAGGTTGGCTTGGGCGGGAGGGCGGTCTTGGTGGGAAGGATGGGGCAGGGCTATGGGAGGGCGGTTAGCTGGGGAGTTCAATTCACGAGGGGGGACGTGAGTTCCGTGGTGGAGTTTCAGAAGCGGGTGAAAGCAGCGAGAAGGGGTATTGTTGGTGGACACTGTGTAGGAGAGCAAGTGAAGCTCAAGAGTCGAGAAGACTTACCCGGTAGGTAGGCGTATATTTCGGGCAGACCTCCTTGCACTTAGTCTCCCGCGCGTTGAGACACTGGCAGAGAGCCTAAGGTGCAGACTATCAGTATCCATGGCCGACTCACAAAAGTGCGAGAAGAAAATGAGTATCATACCGCTCCTTCACCTGGACACTTGACCTGAGGACATATACACTCCTTGGTCGCCTGGTTATCTTCTGCGAGGACGAATGCTCCCAATAGAGCCGGTATCAGGAAGAGAATGGACTTCATGATGGAAGGATGGTCTGAACGCCGTCGAGAAGATGGTGCCGCTAAGCAACAGTGTTTCTATCCAGTCTTGCCCTCCTCTTAAGGATACGTCAAAGATTGAAGTGCGACGGATATTCCGCGTCTCGTTCAACTCCCCGATCTTTATATGTCCCTGAGGCCTTTACTCATTGACCTTGAAGCATTCCCGCCAAGACGTATAAAGTAGGGCAAGTATATTAACACCTAGCCTGGTTCAACCGTTCTCCCATCCCTCGCTTCCCAATTGAAGTCCTTGCAAGAGGCATCTGACCACGGGCCTTGCTTCGCACTTGGACAGTGCACAGTTGCGCCTATCCAGTTCAATTAGTTCATGCCTGAAGGGGAAGGGTCGAAGCATGAACATTCGTTCTAGGTGGGCGAGTAACGACGTACTTCGCATTCGAACTTTGCCATAGGTATTCCTATAGGCTAAGAAGAGGAAAGGTAGCTGTAGTACCGGCCGACACGAGGACCGAGTAGAAAGAATGTGTCCATTCACATTTGGGCGCTGCTCAGCTGTTCCAATCCATCCCTAGTTGTCTTTCTCATTGGGGTACGGACTTCGAGATCTCCTACACAGCTGAGCGACGCAAAAAGGTCGTACGAAACGTCCACCACACGCCCACACGTGTGCATGGCCAGCCAGAAGTCTCTCAAGTCTCGACGCCGTGGCTACGCTGACGTTCGTCTGGCAAAACGGCTCGTACCCGTGAAATTGTTTCCTGAACATTCGGAAGGGATAAACGTCGAATTGAGCTAAGAATAGCGCAGACAAGCTTCCGTGTGGCAGGGAAGAATGCGTGCGGCAAGCAGGGTTCTCGTATTCCGAAAAGGTGATCAATTTGCGGGGGTGGGGACATGCGAGTGGACTTTTCCAACGTTCGACTCAACAACGACAGACCCCCGCAAAGCACAGAGATGGCTTCGGATTCAGGAACCGGCCTGCCCTGGCCCGTGGGCAATATAAAAATTTCCTGGGGTTCTGGTGTGTTTGAGAAGCATGCATGCAGGCGGGAGGTTGATGAATTTGCCCGTTGCGATTGCTTCCGATGCCACGCATTTCGAGATGGACAGGCCTGCAACTAAATCAACCCAATATCACATCCGGACGGCAACGCGACCTTGACCTGTTCTGTAGCCTTCTTCTCGTATAACCACCTCTTTCTGCAATGGTGGGTCAAATCTGTCGACGTCGCATACCGGGTAAAACGTACTCTGGTTACCATGTTCCCCGGCTGCTGGCGTGCCTAGTCCTTCTCATTATTTTTCTCGCGTGTTCTCGAATGATCGAATCTCCCGTCCCAGGACTGGCATGAGCTATTCATGTCTCGAGCTCGTGTACCGCTGGGTCTCTTTGGCTGGCATGAACTAACCCCTCATGGAACGAAAGCATTGCCGGTTCAACCGGTCCGAGCATTAACATGGTATAACGAGCTGTAGGTACGAGTTCGGAGTCTTCTTGAACGCAGAGCAGAGTAGCTCGATCATGACATTGCATGCAAGTGAGCGGGTTGTCTCTACCTAGGACAAGCAAGCCCCGG
Source organism: Westerdykella ornata (assembly GCF_010094085.1). Taxonomy (NCBI): domain Eukaryota; kingdom Fungi; phylum Ascomycota; class Dothideomycetes; order Pleosporales; family Sporormiaceae; genus Westerdykella; species Westerdykella ornata. The sequence continues at coordinate 423,333 of NW_022986869.1, read as the reverse complement.
GAAACCCTAACGTGGCGGGACGGTCTGGCCAGTGAACCGATATCTCGACGAATGAGCAACTCATGACGGGATGATCATCATTGTAGCGAGAACAATTCAGACATTGCTACGGATGGTCGAAAAGACTGATGGTGCGAAATCGGAGCGTTCATGCTAGAGGCAGGGAGAGGGAGAAAGAACTCGGGCCGGCCTTCGATGAATGGATACAGTCGGCTCACCCTTGTAGGCACAGAACAGGTTCTCGTCTCATAACAATGTTAGGAATTATTGCTGTGTAAAAGTGGGTATACATTGTGGACCTTTCGTTGATGACGTCTCATATTCCAATCGGAGCCTCCAGGCGTAGCGAATCCATATTAACATACCACAGTGGGTGACGAGCCCAAGGCGTAACAGTGACCTAAGCAACTCAATTGTAATCGAATCCAAATCCAAAAACCGCATATGGATGGATATGCTCAGCGATCCCGATCAACCTCGTCGTCCCGACTATGTCGCCGCGGGAAACCAGCAGCTCCTCGGACGGCATCCACCCCGCGCCATATAACTGTGGCAACGGAGGTGCCGAGGTCCCTTGCAGAACTGCCAAGGTTCACGAACTCTTGATGAGCATCGCTGTTTCGTGAATCGCCCTCCTCAGCAGTGTCGTCGGTCCAGTTGGCTTCCACGTCATCTCCTGCATCATCCGAATACAACGCCGACCCCGTTGGGACAGGCCGCGACGAGGAAGGCATGTCATTCCGCGTCTCGGCCGCTTGCGCTTGGATATCATCAACATCTTGACCCGTAAACCTGGAGGTGCGGGTTGGCGAGGGTGAATTCCGATCGCGAGCTCTATTGCGGTTGCGATATGAGCGAGATAAGTCACGCACGACGTCTCCCTTGCAGATGGGGCACGTGCGACGTCGGGTGACAAGCCAAGGTGTGCTGTAAATCGTCAATGACAATGGACATGTTTACTGGGATGAATATACGCACATGCATTCAGCATGGAACTCGTGGCCACAAGGCAAGCTCATAACACGGCTCACGCCGTCGACATATTCCTCGAGACATACTACACACTCCTTTTGTCGCCCGCCATAACGGCGACGCCATTCGGCCAGTCTGGCTTCGCGCTTCTCCTCCTCCGTAGCAACAGTGGCTCTTCGACAAGAGGATGATGCTGCTGGAGGTTCAGAAGCTGTCCGTGACCGCGACGGAGGATGGGGAGTGAACTCTGGAGCGTTGTGTAGAAGAAGGGGAGCCGTGGGTGAGCTAGTGGCTGGTGTAGCCGAAGCCGTCGAATCGGAGTCGCTGATGGTATGGTAAGTCCTGACAGGGAGGCGATCTACTACTGATTTGGGAGCCCTCCACCTTCTGCGGCGAATACGGGAGCGGAGGATAAGGAGCGCATACACTACGGTCAACGTGACTAACGGACTAACGACAAGGACAAGCAGGGTCTCCAAGAAAGGGCTGCCTTCCATCCCAGCTGGCGAAAGGGTTACCCAAAGTCCTTCATGCTCCTTCGACTTCTTGGGCGGGTGAGCGTCCACGTTTCTCTGGCCCTCGGTCTCCTGGCTCGATTTTGGGGCCTGAGTGGATACCACTGATTCTTGAGCCAGGGCAGAGTCGCTCTCATCCTGAGTTTCCTCGTCTTTAACGGCCTTGGAGATACGCTTTGCGCGGATTTCCCCTTTTATGCGCTTCATCGGAGCTGCATCTTGGGGTGATGGCAATGAGGAGAGCTCTCCTGAGGGTAGTAGAGACGAGAGCAGATGGGCCGTTGTGTGCGAAGTGAAAAGCGCTGGGATGCTGACGTTTGATGCAGCGTCTCCCTTCGCGAACATGCGTACCAAGGGGCCGCCACGCACATTGTCGCCGATTATCACCGCAAGAGCGCCCCGTCTCTGTGCCCATAGAACTTTTTCAATAAAAGCGCAGCCGCCTCGCTTCAGGAGGGCAACTCGGCCAACAACAGTAACGTTTTGTTCCACTGGCCGTAGCTCGGCATGATCGACGAGCTGCCCCGTACGATTGCTCGGTAGAAGGTGATTGCCTGTCCCGTCGCTGTTGTCTGCTATGTTTCCAGCGATTCCAGACTGTGGGTGCCTCCTGACCAAAGACGTAGACGGTGTTCCCATCGTCTCATTGGTTCTTTGCTTTCCTTTCCCCGACAATGCCAGAAGATGTTGTTCTTGTTCCCAGCCAGGCACATCGTTACAACCAAGCTCAACAGTTTCCATGGCATCTTCGGTGAACCCTCCCCCAGCCCATAGAGGTCCACTCAGGCCCTTTTCCGGAAGATCAGGCCCAAAGGCGGCCGGCCGAGCGAGGAAGAAAGTGGAGTTGTCATCGGTAAGGCTTATTATAGCCGAAGGGGGAAACAGCGAGACCGGGGCTGTGAAGGAAAAAAGAGCCTTGACGTCACGTTCTTTCCCGGACACTGTCCCTGCGGAGATGGAGGAGGTGGGCCCGTGATTCTTGAGGAGTTCATACAGGGCGATTGCCAGGAAGAGGAGGACGAGAGTGTAGGTGCAGAGGACGCGGAGAGAGCGCATGGCGGAGTGTTAGGTGCTAGGAGTGCGATAAGTAGGGGAGAAGAGACAGCAGTTATGCTGGAGCTCTAATCTCGATTGCGCATTCGGCAGCTCGTCGGTGACGTCTTGTGGAGGCTATATCAAACTGGTCTTCGATTGCGCCGGCGATGCTGGGCGGTAGCAGCGGGGATGTGAAGCATTCGGGTAGCGGGAGAAGGGGTGAAAAAGGGGAGTGCCCAAGTGGGGACAAGGAAGGGAAGCAGAGCCGGATGAGGTGCAAGAAGAACAGCAGGGCGACAAGAGAGAGAGGGCGTAGGGTGGAGTATTGCGAGGCCGCCAAAGCTTAAGAGAGCTAGGTGTTGGTCTCGCGCGGATGACATAGGCTGGCCAAGTGGTGCCTCACGCCAAGAAATGCGGGACATGAGATCCGACGACATGTGCTCGGACTTCATCCATCTCAAAATCTCCGAATCCTCAATCGATTCACAGGGATTGAAATGGGCGGCGCATGCAGCAGAGAACAACTGACGTTCCTTCGCCGGGGGTAATCACGGCCAGATTCTCGATCGCCCTATTTGGATGATACCGTTCACTGCGGATACCGGACGGGACGGCTCACAGATTTCCGAACCACATATAGACGACGGCAAGAGCTATGAGGCCCATGGACCGGTCTTTCCTCGTTCCTAAGTCGACATTAGAGTTTCTGGATAGAATCTCATAATCAACCCCAATGAGTGCCTTTGACACAGGTGACTCTCCGCCCTCCGTACCGCACTTACTGGCTCTTTCACGTCCGCCTGAACGCCACCCTGCGCGTCCGTAGGTTCCATTACCTGCTCTGCGCAAACCAATTGCATGCAATCTGTTTACTTCATTGGACGGTTAAGGCTCTAAGGAGTAGGATGCCTAGACAGAGTCTCTATAAACCCATCTTGCCGGGGCTGTTATATCTGTGCAACTCCTGGCTGTTCGAATGGACCTGGAAACTGCAATGTGGAAGAGGTGCAGGTGCAGGGCGGTGTTCAGTCGGACGTGGAAGGCCGTAGGATAGATGCAGGCTCGACGCACTCGGGTGTCGAGGATCAGGAGACAGGAAATCGCGATGGAAACAACGTTGTTGCCGTTCAACCCGTCCTTGACTCTTTAACTAGCCTTTTCCCCAGTCTCTTCTCTCCCTCTCTCATGTCATTGCTATCCATCCACCTTCAATTCAGCGTCCAATCCTTGAACGCTTATACGAGTGTATCTCAAACCCGAACATCCCCTCGTCACTTTTACTTTGATCCTACCTGCTTTATTCCTCCCGGAAGGCTGTCTGACTTAGTCGCATTCATCCATACCATCGCCGTCGACTATCTGTATCCATCCGCCCTTGTACCGGCAAGGAAATGGACTCCCCAAGGCCCGCCGACAACTTTGTTGTCCTGCCCGGAATGAAGCCGTCTTACACCACCGAGCCCAAGCACCCAGGGGAAACCCGTCTGGCGAAGGCGAAGTGGCTCTCGAACAGAACCCGCGTTTTGGCGGCTTCTTCTCTGGGTGAATTTGTGGGAACCTTCCTATTCTTGTTCTTCGGTTTTGCTGGCACCAAGATTGCGAACACAGTGGGTGGTGATCCGGCTTCCCGGCTCATGTATATCTCCCTAGCCTTTGGCTTCTCCCTAGCGGTCAATGTCTGGGTATTCCTTCGTGTCAGTGGTGGCCTCTTCAATCCAGCTGTAAGTCCCCAAAGCTTTATTCCTCATATCATTTGCTTATATTGCCACACAGGTCACTGTCGGTCTTGCACTGGTGGGTTCGATTGGGTGGCTGAAGGCGACTGTGCTCGTCGTTTCGCAGGTTGTCGCAAGCATTGCTTCCGCCGCGGTCGTGTCAGCATTGTTCCCCGGTTCCCTCGCAGTCCGAACGACTTTACGCCCGACAACATCCATTGTTCAAGGCGTGTTGATCGAGATGATTTTGACGGCTGAACTCGTATTCGCGGTCTTTATTCTGGCTGCCGAAAAAAGCGAGGCCACATATCTTGCCCCTATTGGCATTGGTCTAGCTCTATTCATAGCTGAGTTGACTGGTGAGTAACCGACCGTTGTCTCTTCATTCACAACTGACAGTTCCAGGTGTCTATTTCACAGGCGGCTCGCTCAACCCAGCACGATCCTTCGGTCCAGAGGTTATTCATGCAAGATTCGATGGCCATCATTGGATCTACTGGGTAGGCCCATTGCTCGGTTCAGTACTGGCAGTCGTCTCCTACCGCCTCATCAAATTCCTCGAATACGAGACAGCGAGTTCAGAGGCCGACAGCCTGCGTTATGCCGACGAACTCCCGAACCATGAAGCAAATGAGTCTCGCCATTTGGCGACACCCAGGTTTTCAACAACGGTTGCTCGGTTGGCTAGGCCGTCAGGTGGACGGAGCGAATGACCGATGACTTCACGCCCCCTCTACAATCCCATCAACACACCTCTGGTCAGCCATCATTCTGATATCGCTCGACACCTATGCTACGACGAAGCCAGCGTTCCCACCAATGATGCCTCGAACTCTACGACTCTTGGGCCTCGACGCGTACGTTTTCTTGTACGCGGACATGGCTTCGGTCTTGATGGGCACCGCTCAGGCAACTACGTTGACCATCGTGTTCGTCACAGACGCATAACCCGCACCGCGCGTTCCTCATTTTCCACCAACTCCAGTGACTGAGCGAACTTACCGTCACGGTTCCTCTTTGGAGTCCGCAGTATCGTCAACGGCGAGCACATCGACGCGGACCGGTTCTTCGTACTGGCATGACGAGAAGCACGGAGATCCATGTGGCTCAGGTCTCTGTTACTTTGCTTTCTTCTGGTTTCCCTATTTCATCATGCGGGCTTGCTTTTGTCCCTAGTGTTCATAGATTGTTGACTTTCTGTATGCTTCCCCTCTGTGCCGTTGTTGGTCGTTATGGGTTTATTAATAGGAACCCTAAGATTGGTCTTTTTGGCGTTACGTGCAATCGGAGAGGAAGGGCGGGGGTACCTGGTCGCGGGAGTGATGCACTATGCTTTACACGCTGTTTTCCTTCGAATTGACGTTTTTCATATGTTTTGTGCTGCACATCTTTCGATCCCTCGCGTTCCAGAGGTAGATTGGTAGTACGGCCTTTTTGGGAAGGTTGACTTGCGTGTTGGTGGCCTCCTTGCTCACTAGGAGAGCCATAGAGTATGTTGGTGGATCCGCCAGCAGCCGCTACCAGTAACCGTGGTGGCAGGTTATGGAGTTCTGACTTGAATCGGGGCGGAGGAAATGCAAAGACCGTTGCAAGCGGAAGAGCGGGGGAATACAGAAAGGTAACTTTCACAATGTAATCCTTCGCTCGGGTATCATAAACTCGGAAGTCCCCTTCAACGCCCTCCATACGCAAACTAATTCCCTAAATAGTCGACAGACTGAGGCCGAACTTCAATCATCGTACAATTGAGGCGCTGCCATGCTCATCCTCAATTGTCTCTCCCTCTGTTTGGCCTGCATCTCTAACGTCTCGACGGCATAGCTCAACCGCTGCTTCTTCTGCCTCAATTGCTTGTACTTCATCTCCTGCAGTGCAGTCATTCCTTTTGTAGTTTCTTCCCCTCCACTTCGACCCTGAGCCCTGCTGCTGGGGCGGAATGCGGAGCCACTGTTGTTATCGTTTCCAAGGCGGCCCTCGTTCAGGTCGCACTTCGCAATGAGGGACTGCTCTCGACGCTCGAGCTTGTCGAGGTAATTCGTAACCCGTTGAAGAAGGTTTTCGATTTCGGGACCAATTTCGGAGAGCAGGGCGGCTTGTGCACTTTGCAGGTCCGGTTCTGAGATGAGCTCGAAATGCTGGTATTGAGTTAGCAACTGAAGGCGTAAGAGATAAAGGAGGTTCCAATCTGAAAACTGCTAGAGACATAGGAATAGGCACACGTACTCTTGTCGTCTGTAGAACTTTAGCCAGGCGAGGGTAGTCGTTTACGCCGGAATCCAATATGTTGATAGATGAATCAAGCAGTTGCATGCTGCTTCGCAAGGACGACACACAGCCCTCCAGTGCCGACGCCATTATTTCTAGAATAAGGTCGCTTAAACCGGTCACGAAATCCTGCGCTGCTGAAAGGATTTGGTGTCATCCGCAGACGCGGGGTTACTGCTGTGATGTTGTTTACCTCTCATCACCACTCCATCGGCAAAACTCCGGACTTGGCACCCGGCCCCGTCCTGCGAAACTTCCGCAAAGCTACGTCTGCTGGCAACCTCACCCATCCACGTCCAAACCCAGCCATTGCCCCTCGGTCGCACATCAACATGTCTCTCCTTGGAAAGAAGTTCCCCGGCGCTGTCGGTACGTCAGTAGTCGCTCCCAATGGGAGATGAGATTCGAAGTGTCGAGATGCAATGGCTAACGTCAACTCTACGCAGCCCGGCCTATGCTCCCCTTCTATGTTTCCGGTACGTCGCTCGAATACGCAATCGCAAGACGAATTCCATGTGCAAAATTGGGAGACATCTCGAGATGGAATGGACTACACGCAGCACCCCGACAGCTCGACTGACAGAACCCCCAGGCCTCGTTATCCTCTACGGCGTCAACTCCTTCGCGACCACATTGGCAGCCAGTTAGTCACCCCGTTCCAATTCCTCCGGACCCATCGCTATGTCGAGCATTCTCCTTTTATATGCAATCGCTAACCACTTCCTTTCAGCCGATGAGTACAAGAACGACCCCCGGAACCCGGCCCTCAGGAACCAAGCCGCTGCCGGCCATTAAATGCACAATCATGGGAAGGGAAGTTCATGAGGCAGCGTACTGAGCGAATTTGGAGGCATTGTACAACACAGCACATGTGCGCGGGGCTGCTGGCATGAAGAAGCATTCCGAGATGACTGTATAGAATTCCCAAGAGATCTCTGTTCCGTCACCAGTACCACTTCATTGCACTCGGAGTTTGTAATACTGACACCGCACGTTTACGTAGCGGAAGCTCGTCTGGAAGCGGATTCAAAAGTACAGGCAAGCGTGGAGCCTGGACAAAAGATTGTCCACGTCTTGGCTGCGTAAAGTCAACGTTGGAACTGCACTGCTCGAGCTTTTCCTGGCGATTTCCAGTTGTCTGGGTATATATGGCGTGTGCTCATCTTGGCCGATTCAGTCAACAAAGCTGAAGCGTCAATTCCGATGTCTCACATGTGACCAGCCTCTGCGCATTCCCGTGACTGGCCTTAGACAGCTGATTCATCGCCCGGTCTTCCGCAAGCCGACACAGTACATACCTAGGTATGTATCTCTTTGCGCCTGATTGTATCCGTGCGAAATCCCGATTGGCTGGATCCAAAGACGACTCAGACACGTGTAGGGCTGTGTCTCGTGGTGATGTAGTTAATCAGGAGGAGAGGATTAAAATCCGCTGCGCCTCTAACATTGGGTAGAGATAGTTGTCGTATTCTGATGTAGCATTGCATTGGTGGGCTGCTTCATACTTCGGCGTTGGGTTGCGAAGACGTCGAGGTGAGCTTGTGCTTTATTCTGTATCAGAAGTTGGTTCTGGAATTCCCACACTGATGGCATTAGGATTTTGACACTTGGAATGTGAGTATAAACGTGCAGAGAAAAGGCTCAGCCCGTTATTCCACCCTAAAAGCCTGCACAAGTTCGTCCTGGTTGCGTTGGGCGCCAATCCGTTGACAAAAACATGCCATCTGATCTTGCTATACTGTGTATTTTAATGGGGTTTTATTGATGTCTGAGAGCCGAGCGCCGTTTGACCACATCTATGGCGGCTGTTCTTCTTCTAATGATTTTCATCAGAGACAAAGCTGGCATATCTAACCAGCTGTGGCTCCGTAAATCATGACCTGGAGGAGATCCCGCGGCTAGACGGGAAACTACCATGCTTGCATCTCCAAAGGCCCGAGAATCCAGTGTCCAGGCCTCGCGCATCACCTCGGATCCTAAATAAAAGCCGCAACCAGACGGGAGCAGGGTCCGGGATGTGGTCGGCGGAGCAAGTCCACGCAGCCTAAGTTTCACTCAAGCTTCTGCAACACGAATTTTGGTGCTGATCTCATGTTTTGGGAAGCCCAGGAGAATTTATATAATCCCGCATCTGCCAAACCACAAGTTTTATAGAAACTGCAGAGGGGGATCTGGTTCTCTAGGCCGGAAAGCCGGGACTATAATGAGGGCGCATAAAGGGGGTTGCGGGTAGGCGGATAGGCCGGAGTAAAGCGCCTGCTCCGGTGCATGAGGAGGCGAATAATGGGAACCCTGGAAGTATACAGGCGATCCAAAGTGCGCACTCAGGGTCAAACAGCCCGTAGAGAATACAAACAGTGAAATGACGATAATGACGGTGATGATAAATCATGGCATCGACACAAACGTGCGTGCCAGACCGGAGAACTTGCTGTTCTGCCCAAGTTAGTTGCCAACAACAAAACACAGCCTCTCAGCTGGACCGCGCAGCTGTCCAGACCCGTTGGCTCCTTCACTTTCACCACGGATCACGTGGCGGTGTAGCCGGACTTGGCGCCCGAGTTAGCAGGTTGGCGATGAAAGGCCTCTCTCACTGCTGCTCTCAACTCTGCCACTCCTCCTGTCCACCTTCACGTCTCGCACCCCTATCCACCATCGAGTGGCATTCCCAGAGGCTTATTCCGCTGTTACCCCTGCGTGCAGCTGCCTCCCCACGCTTTATTCCCCTCCACCGCCCGCAAACACGTCGTTGCACACGCAGCAGCCGCCGTCGCCGGTTGTCGTTGGGCTTCGTCCGCCATTCACGCACGCCCTGTAAGTCAACTAGCCCCGGATTTTGCGTGCCTCCCGCCACCACCTCACCCACTGCTCCATCACTGCCTCGCTTCTACTTAAGGACCAAGAAGAACACCACTCTTTGCCTCCTTTTCCTCCTCTCCTCTCTCGATTCTACTCTCTCTTCGCTCCCCTGTCCGCTACTCGCTAGCGCAGCCGGCTGACACACCGCCTCGTTGGCAAAGTCCCCGCCTCGTCACTGACCGGCATTTCCCAGCCTGAACACCACCGCATAACCTCCCGACCGACGACTCCTCTACAACTCCGACAGGAACGACGACAGGCCAACCTCCTCAAGGTTGAACCTCAGCAAACATGACCACAATGGTATGCGGTTCCCACACTCAGCTGTCGTGGCACTGCGTCGAACGCGATGCAATTTGAGCAGGGCTGACTCTCTCTTAGGATCTCCGTGTCGGCAACAAATACCGTATTGGAAGAAAGATTGGTAGTGGCAGTTTCGGTGATATCTACCTTGGTGCGTATTCCCGAAATGCTTGTCAAATGCTTCGTACTGACCAGTCCAAAGGCACCAACATCATCTCAGGCGAAGAGATTGCCATCAAGCTCGAAAGCGTCAAGGCCAAGCACCCACAACTCGAATATGAGGCTCGCGTCTACAAGTCCCTGGCTGGCGGTGTCGGCATCCCCTTCGTCCGCTGGTTCGGAACCGAATGCGACTACAACGCCATGGTTCTGGACCTCCTCGGCCCCAGTCTGGAGGACTTGTTCAACTTCTGCAACCGCAAATTCTCCCTCAAGACCGTCCTGCTCTTGGCCGATCAGCTCATCTCTCGCATTGAGTACATCCATGCCAAGTCGTTCATCCACCGTGACATCAAGCCGGACAACTTTCTGATGGGCATCGGAAAGCGTGGCAACCAGGTCAATGTGATCGATTTCGGTCTGGCCAAGAAGTACCGTGACCCCAAGACTCACTTCCATATTCCTTACCGTGAGAACAAGAACCTCACTGGCACTGCCCGTTATGCAAGCATTAACACCCACTTGGGTGTCGGTATGTTCAAACCTGTACCTGTCGATTATGCCTAGGATACTGACTTTTCTACAAGAACAATCCCGCCGTGACGACATGGAGTCGCTCGGATACGTTATGCTCTACTTCTGCCGCGGATCTCTGCCCTGGCAAGGTCTCAAGGCTGCCACCAAGAAGCAGAAGTACGATCGTATCATGGAGAAGAAGATGACAACCCCTACCGAGGTCCTCTGCCGTGGATTCCCTAACGAATTCGCCATTTACCTTAACTACACGCGCTCACTCCGTTTCGATGACAAGCCGGACTACTCGTACCTGCGCAAGATTTTCCGCGATCTCTTCGTTCGTGAGGGCTTCCAATACGACTATGTCTTCGACTGGACCGTCTACAAGTACCAGAAGAACGCTGCTGCCATCGCTAACGCGAATGGCAATGCGGGCCAGAATGAAGAGGATGACAAGAACGGTCGTGGACGCCACGTCACCACCACGAACGCTGCGAACGCCGGTACTCCCGCCGCTAACACCAACAAGCGTGGACCCGTCGTAGCACGTCAAGAAGGCACCGGAATGTGAGTTCGACATATCCGATCTTAGTAAGGGACTCCTCTCCTCTGCGTTTAGTGTTCGTTCATAACGCTCGGCGCGGGGGATTGCCAGCTTCAGACCTTACTAACATCTGTTCTCATGTTCAGGCAGCTTCGTTCGTCTAACAAGCGTGGCGGTGCGGATCAGTATCTTTCTGGCGGCTACTGAATCTGACACGGCTCTGGCTCGGCTCATCAACTTTCTTTAGTGGACGTCGTCGAACAACTCCACTTATTCAACACTTGGGAAACGCGGCAGTGCCGTCCTGCTACATCATTGGACGGCTGTCACTCTCCCTCTAAACCAGAACTTGGCAACGTCAGTCGATCCTTTTGACCAGGACCTGGATCCGGCGCTCGAGGATTGATTTCTGCCAAGGCCTGGAATCCGACGATAACTTCGGGACTATCTGACACCCTGCAAGTTCTGTCACGATTGTGCGTTGTCATATCCTTCTTCGGGCTCGATCAGAAGTGCGGATCAGCAACATGTCCAAGTCATCAGTCGACGATTCTATCTGGGAAAACTCCATAGGATGATGGTCTTCAGTTTTGTTTTTCGCGTTTGTCTCAAGCCATTAATTACTCCCCCCTGCCCCCTGCTTTTCTGTCGTTTCCTATTTCCTATCCGGACGTTTCCCTCCTTCGCGGAATGGTCTACCAGCTTGTGGGGATGTTTCAGAATGCTAAGGGGACGAGTACAACCAAATTGCACACTACAGGAGGGAATCGTAAGGGAAGCCGAGTTAGCTGGAGAACATACGGTATAGGCATGGTACGCGGCAAGTGCGGCGTCGTCATCCGAGTCCCGCAGTATTGCGGTTCTTCGATGGGTCCAGCCCTGCGCGCTACCGTGCGGTGGAGGGGTCGCTCCGGAGATGGGTGGTACTTTGGAGTTTATCTGCTATACAATGACAATGTTTCCTTATAACAGCTTAAACTTGTGGTGGGTGATCCACGTTGCATTTACTGTACTGTAGAAGGCTTTGCAGCTGCAATGGCTTTTCTGTGATTGGTGTATTGTCTAAACCCAAAGCGGCATAGTGCGGCGTTGCAGTCGCCCCCCATATCACTTTTTGTTTGAGTTCTACAGAACAGAACAGTGGCACGACACCCAATTGCCTCCAATGCTCGCGGCAAAGAGTCTCCCGGCCGTGTGCCTGCCGTGCCGGCTCAGGATATCGGCCTCACAATTCCGCCATGTGGCCCCGATGGCGAGGTCGCAGCGCCTGCAATCCAAAGTCGGAGCAGCTCCACCCGTGAAGCGCACCTTCACGACCACGACCCGGGCGCGAGGGAACGATGCCACCACTGAGACGTCGGCAGCGACAGCGACTCAGTCAGACGAAGCGTCGTCGTCCTTTTCCGAGGCGCCGAAGTTGACGGTCGAGGAGAGGGTGCGGGGAGCGCGGCAGCTCTTCGGGGACGCGTTGCCGCGCGGGGCGTTGGCCGAGGAGGAATACGTCGTGTATGAGCGGCTATACGGGACGCCCGTGTTTGTGGATCGGATGGAGGATATTGAGGGGTTCAAGGGGGTTGGGGGAGAAGAGGGAGAGGAGGTTTTTGATGAGGAGGAGGAAGGGGCGAGCGAGGGGGCTAGTGTGTTGCAGAGACGGATGAGCGATGGGCGGTTCGAGGAGGTGGAGGTGTTTGATGAGTTTTGGGAGGAGGAGGAGGATGGGGATACGGAGGTGGAAGGGAGAGGGGAGGGATTGGAGAGGGAGAGGGAGGAGGGGATGACGAGGGAGGAGTGGGAGGCTATTAAGGAAAAGAAGGCGGAGAGGTATCATCGGGAGGTGTATGATAAGAGTATGGCGTCGTTGGAGGGGATTATGGAAGAGGAGGCAGGGGAAGAGGGAGAGCAGGAGGAAGAAGACGATGGGTTCATGAGGGCGCATCCCTTGACGATTGCGGGACGGTTCAAACCTTCGCCGTCGACTGTGTTCCTCCCCAAGGAGACGCTCGTGGATCCCGTCGCGGAGATACTGACGCGCGCGAACCACAAACACCTCGCCGAGTCGGCGAAGAATATCTTTGGGGGACACGGGCTGCCGCATTCGGCGACGACGCCGGCCGCGCACCTCAACAAGGAGCAGAAGCCTATACCGCTGGATCCGTCGCAGGCGGACATGGGCAATATCGAGAGCGATTCGTACTTGGCCGCTGTGATGCCGGGCACGTACGCCACGGTCATGAGCACGCTGGTGGAGGTGCGGAAGAGGCTGGGTACACCGTGGATGGAACACCTGCTGAAGAAGAAGGGCGGGCCTCTCGTTCTGGACGCAGGCGCTGGCGGTGCCGGCGTGCTCGCCTGGCACGAGGTGCTCAAAGCAGAGTGGGCACGCATGCACGAGGAGTCGGGCAATGTCTCGCACGGTGCCGCACCGCTGGGCAAATCGACCGTATTGACGGCTTCGTCTACATTGCGGCACCGCGCCAGCCGTCTGCTGGAGAACACGACGTTCATCCCTCGCCTCCCGGACCTGGACGCCAAGGACGTGAGAGACGAGGTGGAGAGGGAGATCAACGTGCAGCAGCCGCGGAAACTGTACGATCTCATCATCGCGCCGCACACGCTGTGGCCGTTGAAGCAGGAGTATCAGCGCAAGGAGCAGGTGGAGAAGTACTGGTCGCTGCTGAATCCCAAGGGGGGTGTGCTCATCATACTGGAGAAGGGGTTGCCGAGGGGGTTTGAGGTGGTGGCGGCCGCGAGACAATTCCTGCTGGAGAAGCGGATCAAGTCTCCTGATGCCACTACTGCAGGTACTCAGGAGGAGGAAACGGCTTCCTCCTCCACCCCAGACCCACGGCAGAACGCAGACGACGCCGATCTCCGCGAAACCGGCATGATCATTGCGCCCTGCACCAACCACGGCCGGTGCCCCATGTACAAAACCCCGGGCGTCTCGCTCGGCCGGAAGGACTTCTGCTTCTTCAGCCAGCGGTACATACGCCCGCCGTACCTGCAGCGCATACTGAACGCCACGGACCGCAACCACGAGGACGTGCAGTTCAGCTACCTGGCCGTGCAGAGGGGCCGCGACCAGCGATTGCCGCTGCATGATCTCCTGGGCAAAGGCGTCGTGCAGGGCGAGGAGGCGACGCTCAAGGCGTTTGCGGGCCATGAGTGGAAAGTTGCGTCTCCGGGCTCGACTACGACGTACACGAATGGACCGACATCTACAACAACATCAACATCGTCATCATCATCGGCTCTCTCAGAATCATCACAACAACCCCTCGAAGTCGAGCCCCAAACCGCCGCCGACATCAACCCGCTCACCCTGCCGCGCCTCATCCTCCCCGCGCTCAAACGCCGGGGCCACATCGTCATGGACGTGTGCACGCCGTCGGCCACGCTCGAGCGCTGGACGGTACCCCGGTCCTTCAGCCGGCAGGCCTTCCGGGACGCGCGCAAAGCACAGTGGGGGGATCTGTGGGCCTTGGGCGCCAAGACGCGGATCGAGAGGAGTGTGAGGCTCGGACGCCCCAGGGACGAGTTTGATAAGAAGGGGAGGAGGGTTAAGGGTGGGAATAAGGTGAGGAGGCAGGTGATTGAGATTGATGTCGGGGATGAGGGGAGGGTGGAGGGGATGAGGGCGAGGAGGGATGGGAGGGGTGGGTTTGTGGATGGTGCGGATGGGAGGGGGTGGGATAGGAAGATTCGGGGGAGTGGGGGGAGGAAGGGGAGGAGGAGGGGGGTGAAGAGTGGGGAGGAGGTTTTGGAGGAGTTGATGTAGGGGTTTGGATTCGGAAATGGGAAAGGGAAAAGGGAGGGAGGGGTATGATGGGTATGTGGATGGTCGGGATTTGGATGGCAAGGGATCAACGGCGTCGGGAAAATGGGGAGGAAGGGAACGGAAGGGTATGTATAACAGCAACACTCTCATCATCATATCATCATGGGTATAGACGGGACCAATCTCATGGAAAAGGTGGAAAACGTGGGGTTAGGGTTTTGGTCAGGGTTCTCGGATTCTCTCCACATCTTCCTCTTGCAGGAGTGTACAGACAGTTGCGGCATCTCTGATCTACTTGTAATGTACTTGTACTTTTTCTAAGCTTGTAGCTAAGCTTGTACTTGTATACTAGACTCTGGAAAATATCTAGAGACGTGATTGATTGGGATAAAGGATTGAGGGGGAATTGCTCCCCTTGAAAGGTTTAACTCGCCTCTTACAAGATAGCTACAGTGCTGGGTTTAGGATCCATCGATCCATCCATCCATCTATCTATCTAGTGTTTATGCTTGTGGGTGCTACTTGTGCGGCAGGCAGGACAGGAGACTTCAGTGGTTGAGTGGGTGTTGGTGTTGTTGGGTACGCGATACATCTGTCTGTCTGTCCGTCAGTCCATCTGTCTAGATGGATAGAGAGATAGATAAAGACTTTCCCTGCTTAGTTTCTAGGGGACATGGGGGCACATTCTTAAGCACGCGTGTAAGTAAACAAACAAGCAAGTAAGTAGCTAGGCAAGTAAGTAAGTAAACAATAACACACGCAAAATCGTTCGGCCTCTACCCCTAGCTACATACAGTAAAGACTAGCTAAAACTCGCGGCTCGACTTCCTCCCTAAGACGTAGCAGCAAAGTGTATCTAGTAGTACACCCATTTAACCAAGACAAGCCAAGGGAAAGAAGGGAGGAAGGAGTGCTTTGCATGAAAACTAAAAAAAAATTGAGTAGGGGGGTTAGCCTCCAAAGGTTAGGGGGTTGGAAAATTCTAGGAGAAACGGGCTTGCAAATGCGAATGCAACAGACTAAAAGATAAGATTGCTACTTCATTAGAAGACGAGGAGGGCGAGGACTAAACAGACAAACGGGCGAACACGACTAAACAAATGAGGGTTTTTTCTCGAGAACATGGGAAGAAAGAAAGCCAAGTGCAAAGAGAGCCAGCACGTTAACAGGGAAGAAAAAAAAAACGAAAACGAGAACAACGCGTACGGTTACGTTAAGATAACAAGGAAGGAAAGACGACCATGGAACCAAGAGAGAGAGAGAGAGATGGGGTGGGAACGAGGCTGCATTTTTTCTTCGCAGCTAGACTACGCATTAATCCAGACTAAAATATGCTTACTTCCTTATTGTATATTATATATTGTGGATATAAGGTAAAAAGTTCCGTGTATTATTATATATACAGGATACTTATCGAGTACTCTTGCAAGTAGAAAGTACAAGAAGAAGGAGAAGAAGAAGGAGAAGAAGAAGGAGAAGAAGAAGGAGAAGGAGAAGGAGAAGAAGAAGGAGAAGAAGAAGGAGAAGAAGAAGGAGAAGAAGAAGGAGAAGAAGAAGGAGAAGAAGAAGGAGGAGAAAGCAATAATAGAGACAGAGACAGAGACAGAGAACAGAGAACAGAGAACAGAGAACAGAGAACAGAGAACAGAGACAGAGACACAGACGGAGATAGAGACAGAAAAGAAGCAACTCAACTTCACCGCAAAGAGTCCCGACACCACCACCACCAACACTTAACAATCCTTAGAAAAACCATTAGGCCTATTTCGTCGTCGAACAGCAGATAGGGATAGGGAAGACCTACTATACTTGTATATATAACAGCCCTCCCTTTCTCTATCAAGACCCTACCTAGTGTTTTGTTTAGCCACCCCACAGCCTTACCATCACGACACCATCACGACACCACGACACCACACCACACCACACGACAAGCACTAATCACTAATCACTAATCAATCACAAACGCACACATCTGCTAAACTCTGAGTTCCACATAAGCGTACATAACACCCCACACCCCCCTCTCCCTCTTAATCGCCCTCGCCCTCGCACCCGCGGGACTTACTCCTCCCTCCTCTCCCTCCCCCCGCACGCCCTCCGCCAGCCAACAAAACCGACAGACAGCTACAGCCACGCCCCGAAAAAGGACAAAACAGATAACAAAAAAGGAAAAAAGGTCAAAGGAAAACAGCGGACCCCTTGACGCAAGGGACAGAAGATCCTCGGAAAAAAAGGCACAAAACAAGGGCAGAGGGACAAGGGACAAATGTACCATTAAGCATGCCTCCCAGTGTGTGTGTGTGTGAACTGAAACACGCCTGCACCGGACCAGATTCGAGGAAAGAGATCCGTGACAGAGCCGGCGAACGCACGCCCACCGCACATCTACCCGTTCCATGACGTCTTCCCCCCCGGAAAATCCCAATATCCCCACGTAGACATACAACCCAGAAACCCATCCATGGCTCCGAGCGTGTACACATGCGATAAGGAACGACCGTCAATCGTGTCAGACATGAATCGTTTTTGTTCTTTTCGTCTTTGCCGCTGCACCGAGACATGCTTCATGCTAGACGTGTCCTAACCATGTATACAGTATCTCAGCTTCTTGCCGGCCGGGAGAGCCGAATCCAGAAGTACAGACGATCCCAGGCGCCGGTGCCGCCGATATGCCATGACAGAGGAAGGGCCGAGTTCGCTGCCGTAATTCGCGTCAAGCTCGATTAGACATATCGGAAAAGCAGGTTCAAAAGTGTAACACATGTCGATCGGGGGTAAGGGGTGCCGAGAAAGGAAAGTGGGGAACGATATCGATGTAATGCGGGGAAGGGGCTCGCAAAGCTGATTCGGCGTCGAGACTTGAGAGGGCTTAACAATATCGCGCTGTCTATCGGCGCCCAAATCTGCTGTAGAGAAGTTGGCAACTGTTCTGTCATGCTGAAGGGAGTCGGGGATGGGAATTGACAAACGACAATGGCGAAACGGCTCATTTGAGAGGTCCCCTCTCCAGACGCGGGGACATCGGCCTGCCTAACTTGGGAACGTACTTTTGCTTCTTTTCTGCTGGCTTCAGGATCTAAACGCGAAGACGTTAGTATTCATAACCAGCATCTTCGCCCGCAATCGGTTCTTACCTGGAATGAGCAGAGCAGACTCTCGTCCACACTCATCATGGCGCCCGCGTTGTCAAACTCGCCACAATAGTTCGGCGCGCTGAATAGCGTAACGAGCTGTCGTTTCGAGAAGAACTCATACCCGTCCTCGACAACCTGATGGGCACGGCAGATGAGGTCCATGTCGTGCTTCTGCAGGAACCGGGACACAACATCTGGGCCGAATGTGAAGGAGACGCCTCGATCGTTTTCGCTCCAGCCCGTGATGTCCTTATCGGGGTCAGACCAGAGAAGATCGCAGAGAAGACCGCAATCCGGAATCTGCGATAGATTAGAATCAGTTTGAGAGACGGCGGATCTAGACGGATGCCAAAGGCATTCTCGCAAATGTCAACTTACATCCGTCGGCCTCATAACCCGGCGAATCTGCTCCATCGAGTTCAAGTCGGGGCTCAATCCTCCATGCATGGTGAAGATCTTCTCGTCGATGATTGCAGCAATTGGCAGGCAGTTGAAGCAATCCGTGAACGTCTTCCACAGCTTGATGTTGTACCTTCTCTTGCACTCGTCGTAGAAGCCGTAGATGCGGTTGATGGACGCGCACTCGTGGTTTCCGCGCAGAATGAAAAAGTTTTCGGGGTACTTGATCTTGTATGCGAGCAACAAGCAGATGGTCTCCAAAGATTGCTTGCCACGGTCGACATAGTCTCCGAGGAAGAGATAGTTTGCTTCGGGCGGGAAGCCGCCATACTCGAACAGGCGCAGCAAATCGTAGTATTGGCCGTGTATATCGCCGCAAATCTGCTCGAGGGATCAGTAACTGCATGGGGGAAAGGAAAGGAGGGATGTGCGAATTGAGCGCATTCAAAGACTGCTCACCTTTATCGGCGCCTCCAGCTCTAGTAGGATGGGCTGCGAAATGAAGATCTCGCGAGCCTTGGTGCAGAGATATCGGATCTCCGTCTCCAGCAGCTGAACCTGCTTCCCCGGCCTGCTGCCTCGCACCTCGAGCAGTCTATCTATGATGGAATCGAGATCCACCTCGTTTTCGGCCATGGCTGGAGCGTGTTACCTGGCTTGATGTAAGGGTTCTAGTAGATGCAAGGGTGGAGGCCCTCGCGCGGGTAGAGGGTGGAAAGCAGCGGTTGATGTGCAGTTGTCGTTCACAGTCTCTGGAGAGAGGGAGTTGTGTTAGCAAGAGCAAGTTCCGGCGTGACAGAGACGCCACAGTGACTCCTGGTCGAGATCGCCAAGAGGCAGGCGACAGTGAAAGTAACATTGGTAAGCAAACTCGACGACATACCTCTCGTGCAAGTAGCGGTGTTCTGGTGTGAAGGGCAGGTCGCGAGCGGTGCTCGGAAACAGCAGAGAATGGCTCGAAGCCCCTCAGAGATGCAAGCGTGTATGGGTGACGCACGAGACTGTGTCCGAGGCTGCGGGGCTCGAAAGTTAATTGATTAGATCGACAACAGTATACCTGAGGCTGCACGGGGCCAGGAAGGCGAGCGCGCGATGGCAGCGGGAGGCTGAGGCGCTGGAGAGGCCTGAAGCTGTTGAGCAGGTGGGCGAGGGAGATTGTCGTGCTTCACCGCCTGGATGCGCGGCGGATGGAGAAGGCGAGCTGGACGAGGGCGCGAGGTTGGTGGAGAGGCGTCTGTTCTGCGATGCAGCGACGAGCGAGCGAGAATGGGCGTGTTGCTGGCGGGGGAGCAGAGTGGTGAGAAGAGGGCGGATGTTGTAGCAGCGTCGGGCCCAAGGTTTGTGTTTGAGGTTGCTGCGCTCAGGCCTCTTGGAAAGAATGTGCCCTACGAGAAAGACGCTAAACCGCTCTGGGGTGGCGCGACACGGCCGACGATGAAAAGTAGCGCAACAGGACCCCTTCGAGGTACCTACGCGATGCAGGCACAGCAAAGCGGAGACTGGGCAGAGAAAAGCGCGTAGGTACACGGGTCAATGTGGTGGGAGAGTAATAACAAACGTCCGTCTCCTGGCAGCGAGGGGAAGTTGAAGTCTCTTCAGGCCGGCCCCCTCGGGTCAGGCAGTCAGCAAGCAGAAGAAGAACACCACGAGCAGGCCCTTTCCCAGACGCCCATGCGCCACACTCCTCTGCTGGTCCCATCCTCCTATCATTACTCGTTACTCGGCCAGAGTATTATTTCATCACCCCTCTCAGAACCCTTCCACGCCTCACATCCAGCCGGATTCCCCTTCTTGGAGCCCCACCTCCTCCCCTCAAAGAATGGACGCGCAAGAATTCTAGGCCCTGTGCGACTAGTGGATATTGAAACCGTGATTTGATTTCACTGCGCCTGCTCATGCCAATGCCAATGACATATCAGAGGCCAGAAGAGCAACGGTTTTACGGCACTGCAGTATCTGCATCAGCAATTCCTGGACACCTGCTCCATACCTATTATTATATTCGCCCCGAGTACATTCGTTGAAATGCTCCTCCCTCGACCAATACTGTACCCCTCTCTCCTGTGTACTAGGCACCAGCCGGTCCGCGCCGAGAGACATCAGAGGACCCAGCCAACCACCTGCATGTCCACAGTAGACGAACTCCACCCTTTGTCCTCACCGGTGTCCAGGGGCCATGGCAAAACTACTATTGACCCCTCTAGCAGGCTTGGGTACGACATCCTGGCAATCCACGAGCCAACTTGTTGACCTTCAAGACGACAACAATAAAGACAGATTCCCCACGGACGAGGTTGGGGCGCTCATCACGTGCATCTGGAAAGGTCAAATATTCAGCATATTGCAAGGGAGAAAGCGTCGTCGTTCATATTTCGTGGACATGAAACCATGCCGTGCAATCTGCAGATGACTTGACCTCCCGTCCATCCGATAATCCCCTTCGAATCCCTTGCAATCAATAAGGCCGTTGAACATGATCCTTCCAGGGTAACCGCCCTTCACAAACCCCACCCCGTCTATGATACAATGTCGGATAGCGAAAAGACAGGACATGCAATGCCGAAAATGCATGCAGAACAATCCTTTTGCGACAATACCGCCCTCGAGGAGAGAAGAGAAACAAAACAACTCAAATGCTAAACGTACAGCGAGCGGCACAAACGCGTCGCCCAAAAGTCTTCCAAAATGTCAAATCACCCAACGCCATGCAAAAAAAAAATCTTTTGACAAAAGCGAAGCACGTCGACAAGCAAAATCTTAGAAACACATGAAGAAAAGAAGACGCTGATACGGAAAAACTGCCGGCGAGCGGAAGTTCGACCGAATATCAAGGACGAAAACGAGAACAGAAGATACAAAGATCAACTTTGGGGTATCGCAAAATGAGCATTACGAGGAACCGTACGCTCCTTCATTCGGATAACTGGCGTGGCAAGATCAAATCAAGCTTTTGGTGGGAAGAGTGTCAACCGAGAGTTCGACCGCCTGACACAATGCCTTGGCTTGGTGTACGGTGCAGGCCAGGTGTCATGCCCGGCGATGTGTATGTCCCTTCGTGGAAAGGTGTCACGGTAGGGTTATCCCAACCGTCGTCCCCCAGAGCGCTCAACCAGTTTGGCCCGAGGTCTTGCCGTAGGGCCTCGATCTTCTTCTTGTACAGGTCGCTGCCCACGTCCAATTCAGCACCAGCAGCGTGAGTTGGCGGCTGGGGCGAGCTCTTGTCTATCGGCGGCCGCTCCTGCTTTGTGGGCCGTGCTGGCAATTCGGCGAAAGGCTCTTCGACCGGAGCACATTGACTGGAGTGACTAGCGCCTATGGCGGTTCTCGACTCGTCGACAAGAGGCGTTGTTTCACATCTCACTTGAGCTGCGGGCTCGGAGGTGGGAGGAGCTACAGCTGCATGTGAGACGGTTGCAAGGGGATTCTCCGTAGATGGGAGCGCAGGCTCCGGGTCACTCTGGAAACTATCCCTCTGAGAGAGCTCCACAACCCTCCTCTTGGCTGGTTTCTTCTTCTTGTGTGAGCCGGCAAATCCACTCTTTGATCGATGGTGCGAAGCCATCCTTCGAGGGGTGTTGATAGCAGGTGCTGTATTGTCAATGGGAATGATCACCTTGGGTGGAACGTAAGGTGCGGGTGCTTCTTCCTCAGGAGGAGGCTTCATCACGGGAGGGTTAGGCAGCTCAGGCGCTCGATCGACCAGCTGTTTGCGTTCGCTGCTTCGCGGGCCTTCGGTATCTATGATAATATCCTCGGTGTATCCCGGCGTCTTTCGGAACAAGTTGAAGATGGTGACCCTATAATTCGGGTATGCTTTGCAGAAAGGGTTGCGATTCACGTAGACTTCTCTCAGAGAGTCAGGCACACCCGTTAGTCTGGCGATCTCGGTAGGATCCATCAACTTGTTGTCTCTAACATCCACGCGTTCCAACGTGGGTATCCGCTCGATGCCGGCAAGCGAGGTAAGCCGGTTAGAGCGAAGATTAAGTGTAGTGATAGCGGGTAGAGGGTTGCGGGTCAGGGAGTGGAGGCTGGCTATCATGCAGTTGGAGAGATTGAGGGCACGAAGGCACGACAACGTTGCTAGGCTGTCCGGGATCTCAACGAAAAGGTTCGATGACAGATCTAGAGATTGCAGCGTGTTCGCCAGGGGAGCCAGACTGGTGGCTGAAATATTGGTTAACGCATTGTCAGCTAGACTGAGGTGTCGAAGGAAGCGCCATTTGGTGGAAGGGAACCATCCGAGCGAGAGGAGATTGGGCGAGCTACCCCTGGGTGTCGCCGATCGGATACTCGAGGATGAGCTTCCAGACGAGCGCCTCAGGTTAGGCGCACTGTTCTTCCCGTATCCCTGAACTGAGCCATGCCGCGAGCTGTGCGGTCGTATGGGCGACGTGCTTCGCTGACGTCGCGGACCTGCCTTGGAGTTTGGACTCCCAGACTGTTTATCCACGGCGCCAGGCGACGTGGGCGGAGACTGGGAACGAGCCAACTGTGCGTGCCGGGGAGTCGGACTTCCAGAAGGATACGGCACTGACGGGGACGGAGGGACCTTGGCTGAGCGCCTTCGTCGCTTGTCCATGTCGTCCAGGACTATATGTATGAGAAGGTCGGCGGGATCGTCGACCCCTGCACGTTTCACGGTGAGGCTCCGCAGGTTCTCGGCCAATCGATCCCAGCCGTAGAACTGGCGGAAGTCGACATCGTAGATTTCCAGGGCCGTGACGTTCTTGAAGGCGAACAGAGGCACGGCACTGTCGAATGGAAACTCTTCGTATCCAGCAATGAGCTTGGCCCTGTGGTCCGGCGCCAGCCTCAAGCACGGAATCTTGGTGAAGGCGGAGAAGAGGTATTTCAAATCTTCCTGAATGGCAGCCTTCTGTTTCTCCGCCTTGGCCGCGCTGTTGGACGAGAGACGGAGAGACGACCAGAGAGAAGACATGCTGGACATGACACTGCGGATGCTGGAAACCGAATGCATCGAGTCCCGATCCGACGACCTCGACTTGTTCCGCTGTGCACTGCTGAGAAAAGACACATAGTTTGCGGGATGAGCGTCCGTGTGAATATTCTCCAAGCGCACATTCATAGGACCAACCTCGATGCCCAGTTCCTCGAAACGAGAAAGCAAGTAGAAGAGGTGATGCGGGGTCAGGGTCAGTTTCGCAGGCTTCAAGGTTGTTGAGGTGAATTTCAAGGACGGAAGCGATAAGGCCGAGGCCCAGACGCTGGAGCTGGAAGACGAGGTTGCATTGGTAGACGTGGGCGATGACTGCGAGGGTGCGGTCCCTTGTCCATGTTTGGGAGTCTGGCGCTGCAATTGCAAGGCGTTTGCGAGGGCTTTCTCATGCGTTCGTACAAAGTATGCGAGGCTCTGATGAGTATCAGCATTCCGTTGGCTTGTCCGTCACCGTAGCCTCGAGCTATGTTGGGGGATACTCGTCCAGGCATAGGCACTGCCCTGGAACTGCGTACCTTTATGAAAACCTCTCCATCCTCTGTGTCCATGATTCAATGTATAGCAAACAAGTGCATATAGGTGTAGGGTTGCGGAGCGAACTTGTACGTGGAGGAGAGGCCGAGAAAAGGCCACGAAGACCAAGGTTCGAAGGAAGACGATGCGGTGGGAGTCAGTTGCTCCTTCGCAAGGTGGGTGCCCTGCCGGGTAGGGCGAGAGTGAGAGTGGGAGGGCGTGCGTGTGTGGTGCTGTCGGCCACGGTCACGTACGGAACCTGGCTGGTCAGCTCGGTGCCACGAGATGTACAGAAAAAAGGACTCGAACAAGACTCGAAAGGCTGGTGTACAAGTAGGAGGTTGTTGTCGTTGGAGATGGGTCTTGGCAGGCTCTTGAGTGGGTTGGGGGCTGGTGGACGTACCGTGGGAGTTCCTCCTCGTGCCCTAGGGGGTGGGAGTCCTAGGTGAGGAAGAGAGAAGGGGGGGAGGGTGCAGATATCTAATATGCACCAGCGAGGGTGCGAGACGGGAGAGGAGAGGAGAGGGGAGGAGCGCAACTGAGGTGGGCGGGCGACGAATGGAGGGCGAGATAGCGCAGGACGCGGTGAGGTGCAGCGACCGGGGGCAAGGAGCAGGAGGGGAGCACGGCTGCGAGTCGAGGCACAGGCATGCGCAGCGCGGCAGGCTGCACGAAGCGGAGCAAGCGGAAGAAGCACGCCTGCAGGGAAAAAAAAGGACGGCAGGGAGGTCCAAGGAGAATATAATAGCTGCGGGTATCTCGAAGGAAAACGAGGTGGTGAAGGGAAACCAGGAAATAATGCGCCAGCAGTAGTGGACCCGACGGTCGGATAGTCTCGTCGAAAGGCACGCTGGGGTGGTGGAGGGGCTGTTCGGGTCGCCTCAGCGACGGTTCCATGTGGCTGCGACAACAACCGCGCAAGAGTGATGAGGGGGATAACCGTGAGACAAAGAAGAGGCGGAAAAGGGGAGATGAAAGTGGTGAGCTGGGAGGGGAAGGGGATGTACTCGAAGCTGCTTGGGAGGAAGAAATTGCACGATGCATATTATTATGGCCGCAGACGGGATGCAGTGCAGCACGAGCATGTGCGAGGAAGGAGCCATGAGGCCTGGAGGCCGGCCAATCACGGCAACAGCAGACCCCCTGCCGTCAAAGACAGTCTCTTCTTGACAGCCTCTCAACGCCTCTCGTCTGACCAGTGTCTGTATACCGCCTCTCTACGGCGTACCGCCTGGATATCTCCAGTTCTGGAGCAACAACTGATTGTTTGATGGTGCGAACAACAGGTTGCCCTCGTTTGCGGGTGGATCTCTGCGGGGAGAGAATGGTGCTCAAAGGTCGACTATTACAGAGGCCATCTGCCCACCACCTCCGAGCACCAAGCTTTCGAGGTGATGGCGTGGTTTGGCGAAGCGGTTCCCTGCAAGCGCGCCCTGGCCGTCGGCCTACTGTGTTAGTGTGGGACAACCTTGTTGTTGGATTCATATCTCTGTATCCTTCAGACAACTACATCTATGGCAGACAAAGAGTCCTCTTTGAAGGCAGACAGAGGCTGAGATTGTGATTCCTGTAAGTGGTTGCAGTCTCGGAAAAGTCGCGCACCCATCTCAAGTCTCTCCGCTGTATTTCGTGAACGCATATACTGTGTACTGTTGGGCACAGCAGATCATCTTCATCCTCACGCTCACCACCCATCTGATTCCCACGCCGCATACCCCTCGGCCTGCTTACTTACAAACATAAACCTCCACGCTGCACCACGCTGCTCATCTGACCACAATCAAAGACCGCACCAGTCCTTCCTCAACCCTCATCCTTGGAGCCCGACAGCGTGCGGCTACCGCGGGGCGGCGCAGCTGATCGACCATGATTGAGATTGACCCTTTTAGCCTTCCCTGCCTCGCACAAAGCTTGACCTGCCGCTGGACCCTGATTTCCGACCTCCTTCGCACCTCTCTCACGATTACTACTACGGAGTACTACGAGGCTACATACTGTTAATAATAAGGCGGCTCTTGCCCTGCCGCCGCCAACGGAGCAAGCATCGACGCTCTCCGAACTGCACCTGGCATGCAGGTGCAGCGTTGCACGGACCGTGAACCCCCAACAAGGTGAACGCCTCTGCAACATGACATCTCACGTAGGCGCCGAGGGCAACCGATCGACTCAGCTACCAGATCATTTGTGGTCTGATTTACTACTACCGTTGTTACTGTCTGGACGTTTTCCTCCGTCTCGCAAGTGCCGAGAGATTTGGCGTCGAGATGCATCGTTCCTGCCCCCCACTGTTTTCCTGATATCACTGTTTCTCTATCAAGCAGGTGGGGCAGCACTTAGCGCCTTCAACTTTTAGCGTTAGCGAACGCCCGTGCTTAACCGGGGGCCCCGCTTGATCTGATGGGAGTGGTGCCCCTCAACACCACGTCCCCATCGTGTCCTCTTCATCCCCATCCTGTCATCTGAACGTTGGCACCGCCTCCAACCGACCCTATGTCTATCTTACCCTCCGACTGCGGCATCTTTTGCCTGATCACACTTGCCCTCCAGATACGCACCGTGCTGTCTCATACAGGTCTAGGCTAGCCTATTTCCCCCAACTTGTCTACCTGGCTTGCTCCGGCATTCCAAGGCTGTGGTTCCTTCACCGCCATCTCGATCAATTACTACGCGAGCAAGTCCAGCGCCTCTTGCCCCGCCGTCATGTTATGATGTGCGACCGTGGGAGAAAAGGCCACATCCCTGCAAACCATTGTTTATCTTACCAAAAGACCAACAGCGTTTTCGGTGCCGCTATCGGCCCAATCTATTTCCGACGCATCCTTACCATACTGTGTACTGTAGTATAACCCAACTACTCACCTCTGTGTACGAGCCGAAGGAATACAACTTCCCAACCCCAGCCGTAGAGGTGGCTTGACGAGCACGTGATGACTCAGCCTCCAGCTTATTTCAACCTCATCCTCTGCTTTCATTCCTCTTCAGCAATCCACATGCGAAATCAGGATTCAGGGTCCGACTCGAAAAACCACCGGAAGACGTGTCCATTCCTTCACGCCAAAGATCACCCTTCCCACTCCACATCAATCTTGGAAGGCAGTACTAACGTATGTAGGATTGGACACGATAGCATCCCGAGCTTTTCCGCAGTGCCCATCATCGACTATCTCGCCCGCTTCGCATGACTTCGTCCGCCTTGCTGACGATTATAGCTCCGGTCTATTCTCAGGGTACCGGCACATATCGTCTCGCTCGGCGTCCTTTCTTGTCAATCGGGACCCACAGTCAAGCCACCTGATGCGGCTCTAGTAACGCATTACCTGTATTCCTCTCCCCTACCACACCGCCAGACACAGTCTTCCTACTAGTGTGGCTGCCAGACCGCCAAAATCTGCCTCCCTAACCCTCCTTTGGCGCCTCACACCGCGCAGCTTCTCCGCCTCTGCGCGCCTCACTATTGCCCACCCCGCTGCCCGGGTGATCTGCCATTTCTAATAATTGCAAGATCTACAAGTACGGCCACAGCCAAGCTCCACGCCTCTGCCGCCGCGCATGCTAGATATGTATGCGCATGCTATGCGCTGGCGCCGGCTAGCCGGATGCCCGCTGAGATGGCGTGCTGGCTTTTTCGGCATATGCGAGCCGACATCATCGTGCAGGTTGACAGCTCGAGCGCACATGAGAGCACAGCCATATTCGTCGGAGCACTTTTGCAGAACCTGTATTGGTGGGTTGGAGCCAATGGGACCGGAGAGAATAGACGTCAGCCCTCCTTTTTGATATCATCTGGTTGGGCAGATTGCAGCATATTCTGCATCATGGTTATTGTTCATGCTCTCTAACTTAGGCCCATTAAGCGTAGCATATGGAGTGCATGCTTTGTAGCCATCAAAGAGGCAAGGGGAATGTATGGCGCGCAGCGGGTTCTTCTGGGCGGCAGTACATGTGCGCATCACATCCCAGGACCATTCAGGTGATAATAGGAGGATTGACGATGCACTGCCTGCTGCAATTGTAGGCCGCACTTCAAGCATAACTATCGGACGACTGGGAGGGGGCAGTGCAGAAAGTGCAGAGTGCAATTTGCATCCTGGACCTTTTACGGTGACACCCTGCTCTGCTGCCATGACAAGAGTATAGATAGGTAGGTAGAGTAAGTATGCATTTACATTGGTGATGCAGCTTGCAAATTCCACCGGTATATTGGCTTGTATACGAATCCTCCCTGACGCGTGCATCGAGTTGGTTACCTCTACTCTGTCTGGTCTGATCTGCTCTGCTCTGCCCTGCTTTGCACTAATGAGCACATATCCTCGCAAAGAAGATAAAAGAGCGGATGGGATGCAGCATGTAGACGCAGTCGTACCTCCGTCTAAGTCTTCTGCCATCCTTCTTATTTACCATCTACTATAGTCGCATCTAGCGGGCTAGCATCCACACATGCAGCATCTCACCCACAGCCGCACCACCGCGCCAATCGGACGGACAGATAGATTCCCATCTCTTTCTTGAGTTCCTCCTCCGGCTCTTTCTCTTGCTGCCTCGCAATAGAGAAAGCCCCTGCCCTGCCCTGCCCTCCCCTCCGTTGCATGTAAGAAATAACGACGAGGGTGACGAGTATACGTTCTATGGCTATAGTACATAGACTTTAAGACAAGATCCGAGATCCGATTCAACCTGCTTTTCCCTGGCTTTGTTTTTTCTGTTACAAAACGTTTATTTCCTTGTACTTCTCTGGTGCTCTGTAGTGCCGCTGCTGTAAAGGAAGTGCAGAGGGAGCGCTGGCGGGTGTGGAAGGGGCCGGCTTTTCGCATTCATGTACTGTCTCACGAGTTTGAAGCTCACAAGCTGAGATTTGTGGAATAAGGTCCAAGGAGCGCAGATAAAAAGGACGTTCAGATCAAAGTTTGACATAATATCAATTACTGAAGTAAAAATGCACTCGATTCCGCAGTGCTCGGAAAAAAAAAAGGCAGAGAAGTTGAATGGAATGGAATGCAAATCTTCTCATAGCGGGAAACCACCTTCTTCTATCTTTTTGCCTACGCGAGGGCCCTCCTGTCCGCACGTGATATTGTACACAATCATGCAAACGCAAGGCTAACTAACAAGAGAAGAGAGCTATATTGTCACATTTACTTGAGAGCCGCCTGGAGACTCTCGAGAACCTGATCACATCGGTTAGTAATTCTCAATTCCAGGGAAAACCGTGTACTGAACGCACCTCGAGCTCAATCTTGGCCTCGGCAATGTCCTGCTCGCTTCCGCTTCCGCTGGCAATCTTCTGCGCCTCGGCGATCTGGTTCCGCACGGCCTTCAACTTGTTAGTACCGAGAAGGAGAGAGACGCAGTCAGCAGCAGTGGGTGCCCACCTCGGCGCTGAAGTCCTCCAGAGGGTATGCCTCGACGGCGTTGATGCTGAGCTGGGAGCCGGGCTGGACAACGGCGAATCCACCAGAAACTATGTCCGAGTTAGCATCCGTATCCCCATGACGATATCCGTGCAGCCTTCATCTTGCTCCACTCTTCCCCCCCCTTTCTGGCACCCAATTCGCACTTCCCCCAAAACTCGAAATAGCACGTACGGAAGAATTGCTTGCTGCCACCGCTCTCCTCAATGATCTCCACGAGTCCGGGCTTCAGCTGCTCGATCGAGGGGACGTGGTTTGCCAAAACACCCATATCGCCGGTTTCCGCGGGGAGGTTCACCTGGACGCTACATCATTGCTCCATCAGCACTGGTCCTCAATAATGCCCGAAACTCTTCGCGTTCAAGGAATAATAAATGTTTGAAGTGTTCGTCGCTTGGCCTGGACAACGGGGTATCGGTAGGTAGAAAACGTACACATCCTGGGACTTGTAGATAGACTGCGCAACGTCTCGTTAGCACATTTCCAAATCCCAATTGCAAAATAACAAATCCCCAAATATCTCCCCAACCCCAATGGCGCACAGTTTCCAACGCACCTGATGCGGGAGGGCAAGCGACAGCTTGATCTTGTCGGACGCGACGTCGGCGTAGCCCCTGCGCTGGAGCGGGCGGGCAATGACGGCCGGTCGTACCGTGCGGAGGGCCGCGCGAGCGAGGCGGACGGAGCTCATGATGGAACTGGGCGGGGGAGGAGGATGACAATGGCTGAAGTAGATTCCAGGCTCGAATTGAAGATGTTGGACTGGACTTGCCGGCCGAAGTTCCTGAGGCTTGGCGCGGATCCGAGGTTGAGCCGATGGAGGGGACTAGTGCTATTTATATAGATGTTATGAGCATCTGCCTACAAGATTCATCGTCCGTATACATCCTGCACTATGTTACATCTCTTGAGGTTTGTAAAGCCCAAGTAATACTCCATATTATATGATATGTTCCCTTGATGGCTCTGGCGACTTTTCACTTCGGTGCCGCATGCCACCCAACCAACTCAGTTCCCATATCTTCAAAAGCACCCAAACACTACACTCTGGTTGCGAGAATGGGAAAAAGAAATGGGAATCCATACCGTATCTCATCCAAGGTCATATTGTTCCTCTTTCCTCCTTCCCTATCCTCGTTACGCACTAAGCGATTGTTCTCCATTCTCATTCAACTCTTTCTGCCCTCATTACTCCGTTCTCCTCCTGTCAATATGCCAACCCATCTCATTCCCATCCCTCTCACCCAACCCTTAACCAGCCAAACCCCGCACTCCCCACCACGCCACGGCCCAGGTCCACACAAACACCCCCACCAGCAAAAACGCCCCGACTGCAGGTGGCACCCTCTGCTCTACTCTTAATCTTCTCCCATGTCCCGTAATGAAGGGAGGTAGTAACGGTCCCTTTGCGGCTGCGAGCGGAGCTGATATCGTCCCATAATCCGGACTTACGCTTGCCTCTGGGTCATCGATGTCTTCAAGGATTTCAGCATCGAGCGCTCCGTAGTCGTCGGAGTCCGTGACGGATTCGGAGACCTCTGACGGGGACACAGGTCCGGCGGTGAGAGTAATGAGAGAAGCGGACTTTCGTGCTTCATGTCCTTGATGGTGTGGTGGTGGTTCGCGTTGAGCATGGAGTAGAAGTGCGGCTGGCGTCCCCGATTCTCGAGCAAGTTTCGAGGAAGGAATGTCGCATTCTTCGGTTTCGTCGAAGCCGCTGTCTTTGTGCTGGAGAGGGATAAGCGGAGGCGGTTGAATTGTGACCTGCAATGGAGTTACGGAGTTGTACTCTTGACAAGCCTAATACGAGTACTTCCACGCTATAGGAAAACGCATCTTGCCTGGCTGGGGAATACAAGAGAGCCATGTACGAGAAGTCGAGCAAACAGCAAAGAAATGATCCACTGAACGGAACCAAAATGCAAAGGACCATGACACATGAAACGTTGATATACCTCTGCCATATCTGACCGGCGTGCTCTTTTATGAGCTCAGCTTACAACAATCTGAGGACCGACCCTCTGCTGGGGAAATAGCTCGCCTCAAGTTGAGAAAGGCGGGGTTAGGTACTGTGCACCACATGTATATGTTGCTCGCACCGGGAAATGGTTCACGGCTGTCGACGGGTCAAAGACCCAAGGTGGCAGGTTGCTCATGCCTTGCTATCCGACGTCTTCTGTGTCTGTGTCCAGGAACGCCAAAAGAGGCTGTGTAAGATTCCGCTAACGATTTTCGGTATAGCATTAACTTCAACCAGTGTGGCTAGCTGGCTTCGGTTAGAGGGTGGTGGCAGGGGTGAATACAATCGTCGACAAGGATCGAAATCTGATCATCCCCACGTAGGTAAATGGAACCGTCAAAGTAGTTATATAGATTTATAGATAGCTGCGTACATTTCTTAAGTACCGCCTACTCGTTTTCAATCTCAAATATTAAGCCAATATGCCACTGAGTTTCTTCAAGCCTAGTACTTGAAATACCCAATATATCAGAGCTTATTGTCTGTAACCTCGATTGATAGTTCTCAGAAACTCGCACGAGATAAAGACTCGACGCGTGGAGCGCTCAGTTGGTGCTCTTGCAAAGCCTCCTCCATTGATGCATCCTGATACATCACAGTTGCATTGGGCGCCGCGAGCAACGGTACGGGCACCCCTGAAGAGGGAAGAGCACCGCCAGATACACCAGCAGGACCAGGACTAGTAAAGTCATGCGCAGCCTCTCGTATACCATTGTGACCGCCCCGTTTCGACAAGGCTGGCTGCATCGCTGGCACGTCTTGAGTCGAACTGCTGGCCTGATGATTCTCTATGCCTGAAGAACCATACGCTTGTAGGTGCTTTGACGCGCTATCCATAAGGCGATTGAAAGCTGCGACTTTATCTGCGTCTATCGGATCGGCTGGGTTATCTCCCGCCCTTAGATAACCCCCCTGTGCCAACCTCTGTGAGTTCCGACTGGCAATCACTGCGCGAATCCTCTGGATGACCTGATGGCTCTGCATCGGAATGAACGGGGCTGTTCCCTGGCTTTGCCCATTGGAGGAGCGTTTGTTCCTGGAGTCAGGCGTGGGAACAGAAGGGGAGGGTGCTGCATTCACCGTGCCGCGGCTGTCTGGCATGGGGTATGTGTCCATTGCCAACATTCTTGCGAGGCTCTGGCTTAGGGATTGCTTTTGCCTCGCCCATCTTTCCAGATAGTCCAACCAGGCCTGTACGAGTTCATTCTGCAACAACCGAAACGTTTCCAAGTCCTCCATTTCGCGAGCCACCCGAGCACGATGGATAAAGCTCTCTTTTCCTTGACGTGGCAGGCCCACCTCCGAAGGGGCCATTTTCAGGAACTGGGCATAGAAGTCTTTCAGCCCAATGAACATCGCATGGATGCGAGATTTCTCGATCACGGAGGTGTTCGCCTTTTGTGCGAGCGCGGTTTCCAACATAGCTTTGTATTCGTCAAAAGCTTTATTACCTGGCCCTACCAGCATCCGAGACTTGCTGAAGGCGCAATCGTGCAATGACAGGAGGTGTTGTTGAGCTACGAAACGCGAACTGGGGGTGGAGAAACCGGACAGGGCGTAGATGCCATGGAGGGTCGGTTTAAGGACGTTCCTTAACCTTTGGAGCGGCCCCAAGACACACCTCGCGTTTGTGAGCAGCTTGTCTTGAGT
This sequence comes from Westerdykella ornata, assembly GCF_010094085.1. Taxonomy (NCBI): domain Eukaryota; kingdom Fungi; phylum Ascomycota; class Dothideomycetes; order Pleosporales; family Sporormiaceae; genus Westerdykella; species Westerdykella ornata. The sequence goes on along the minus strand of NW_022986869.1, from coordinate 390,585 downwards.
CCAGTCAAAGTCACAGAAGCATATGCGAATCTCCAGCCGCGAGAGATGTTCTGCTTTGCCGAGGATTCCCGAAACCGCCACAGCGACGTAATCTGGATTAAAAACGAATCAGTTGAGAAGCGGGAAGGGTGGCAGCCACTCCCTAATGGGTTGGTGGTTGGCTTACCTCGTACATCGTACAATTCCACTTCTTCGTCCCACCAGCCCGGTCCATGGAGTCTCAGTATATGGGGCGGCATATTCTCGACCAGAATGTCTAATTTGTAATTCTTAACGGCCTGGAAGTCAAAGCGATTGATGAATCGAAACTTGTGTGACTCTCCGTGCTTGTCTGCGACTTGAAGATGCGGTGAGCCGTCTGGGTTTGTTGGCTGTAGTAGTTGGAGGCCGCACATATACAGTCCATTCCGAATGTCAATGGCGAATGGCGCGGTGGAAAAGACCAGGCCCTTTACGTCTCTATATATTTCTCGGTTTACGAGGAACAGATTCAACATGGGCATATATGAATTGGATCGTACACCGCGGAAGGGGAGGGGCGGGGGTGAATTTCCGATAGGCTCGTCTGGAAGGAGGTAGCGAAATACCATCAGCCTCAATTCCGTCGGAAGCCTTAGAAAGTAACAGGGCATATTGATATCGGGGCATGAGGCATGGTCCGAACAGAGCTCAAGGTAGGGCGGAGTCCATCTGAACAGCCGACCGCATGGGACACCATCTGGCAGCATATGCTTGCATCTGCCAGCGAAGACTTGCTGATCGGTATGGTTGGAGCAGGTCGGAAGGTATTTGAGGGCTGACTTCTCGAAGATTTGGGTTTGGCGTCGACTGAAGGGTTGTTTACACCGAGTAAAGGACCCTTTGTTGTACCCCGAACATCGCCTCAGGAAGCCCTCTGGGTCTTGTGTGTTTTCGGCAGACTTCGGACTCGTGTCCTCGGACTTGATGGTGGATACGGTGAACATTGCGGGTCAGGAGCCAGACTACATCAGGACGTTGAATGGCGAGGCTGCGACGAAGGGAGCTATGTACGGGATACCGTAGCAATATATCGTAAATAGGAATTTGGAGCTGCAACATGCGCCAGGCAGTAAGATCCGACACGCACACGGCAGTGCAGAAGCGAGTTGGCAGGTCAGTACGAATCGAAGGAATGAGGGAAATAAAGAAGCCCACAGCGAGGCCAGGCAGTGTGATGGTGAAATGGATAGAAATGGAACTCTCAGCAGCCAGCTGGGCACACGGCTGAGATAAATAAAGGCGGCCTCTTGTAGTTCTCTCCCACATGTCCAATAATAACAGAGTTCCACAAGAGTCCACTGGCTGGCTGCCTGCAGCTCAGCCGAGACTGCGAGCAAACAGCTCCCATGTGTCGCGCTTAGGAGCCACGGCGAGCAAATTGGGAAGAGCGCATTACCTATTGCTGCACACCGAAGTACTTTGCCAGCAATGTACTAATGAACACCGACCGATCACATCGAATATTGTATGGAATCCGCTTTCGCACGACCTTTGGGAGATCAATCTACAAGACCCGCCTTGGAAAAACTCATAAGCCAACTGTTGGATCCCTGCATTGTTCCGGTAACAGTGAAATCAGTCCAGTCGGACGGCATCTTGTAAACTACGCAAAATCCGGATCCGCATCGTCGTGCTACCTACAGCTCGCTGTAGACTTGCAAGCTTGGGATGGCAGACTCGGGGACCTCGGGAGATGGCAGACCAGGAGGCGCCAATTAGGGGCTAACTGTTTCTGGTAATTTACAGAAAGTCTCCAGCACTCTAGCTTTCCAATTGCAACCACCTCTCCAGTAACACCCAACATCACCAAACCGTACTCCACACATTGGCGTCCTCATTGATGGCCATGGATTGTCAAGCGATATTACGGCAGCTACTCCGGCCACCATCCTCCTATCGGGCATTGCTCCAACCATCGCCCCGGCCGCACGCTTGCTTCACGCTCGCCCATCACCATCACCGGTACCTCTCAATACCACGAGTGATCACACCGTCATTTTGGGCTTCCCTCATCCCCAAACCGCTCCGCCGAAACGCGCCCGTCGCAGCCCCGAGCGCCGCACCGAAAGGCCGACAACCCAATCCCGCTGCACCATTCATAGTCCTCAGCCTGCTGGTCGGATCGCAGGCCATTCAGATCCTATGGTTAAAGAGGGAAAGGAATCATTACATGCGGAGAGCCGAGGCCAAGATGGATGTCCTGAGGGAGGTGATTGAGAAGGTGCAAAACGGGGAGGATGTGGACGTGGAGAAGGAACTCGGGACGGGGAATGCGCAAGCGGAACAGGAGTGGAAAGAAGTGCTCAAGGATATAGAGAATGAGGAGGTTCTGTTTCGAAGTAAGAAGAGGAGGAGAGCGTTGAGGGCGGCAGAGGCGGAGAAAGAAAAGCAGGACCCGGAACTCGCGGCGCAGGGGAAAGGGACGACGGAAGCGCCAACACTTGAAGAGGATGGACCAGTGAAGGTGGAGACATATAACGGTGCAAGGTTTTACTGAGCAGTTTGCTCACATGGTGTAATACTGTGTACGTATCCCCAACGAAGCTGATGGGGAATCAATATGATGCATGCTGGCTGTAAGATAGTTGTTGACGAACGGGATACCCAGCCTAACAGAGCAATTATTCTTTCTTCTCGACGCGTTTCAAAACTTGGATACCCTCAAATAGTCCCCAGTCCCTGCTCGATTACCGTTCACCCAGTGTCATTAACACGCACTTGATTTGACTGGTCTGTTCTCATACTTGTGCCGTAGGGTGATGGGGAACGGTGGCCAGCTATCGGAAAGACCCTGTGGAGTTTTGCGAGATATACGCTTCTTTCCCGACCCTCTTATACGGCTTATGGAACTGCGGTACTACCTCGAGAGAGAAGTGCTGGACGTTGGTAATCATAGGGCGCTCTAAATCACAGTACCCGAAATACCAGATGAAGGCAACAAAGCAGACAGCATAGCCCGGACCCCAGGGAAGCCGTGCATTCTCGTCCAGTTGCATGAAACCCCCGTTGAGCTTCATTGACAACGGGCTGAGATTTCGAACGGCCGCGAGATGTAGAGGGGCTAGCGGAGCATGCTGGTCGTCCACTTAAGACTTGAGGAAGATGTAAGAGGCCGATTCGGGAGCCCACCTGCATGACCCGCATAGGCATCGAGAACCACCAGAAGGCCCCGGTGTACCAGCATGAAACGATGGCTTTGCGTCTCCCTACTGCACTCGTCGTCCTTGCGCTTTGTCTCAGTTTATGTCGGCTTTTGAAGAGTATAGCAACAAATAGCGTTGGTAGTGCATATCCTTTTCTATATAACTTATATTTCAGATATATGAATAACATGTAGTACGCGCTCTTCTGTTAGTTGCTGTTGACAAGTGAGGCAGCGCAACAAATAGTCATCAGCACGTTTGGATACCTAGGTATCTATCTTGTGAGGTAAGAAAAGGCAAAATTCGCATGCTTGAACTTTCCCTACCACCACCGAAGAGCAACAAAAAAAGCAAAACGAAAGAGGGACTAGGAATTGAACCTAAGCCGATTCGAACGGCTAACCTTCTGGACATCCCAAGAGAGACTGGAATCAGACGCGCTACCGTTGCGCCATAGGTCCTTCTTTCTCCATTGTTGACTAATCAACTTTCTAAACTTTATGTATAAAGAATTCTACAACATGCGACGTCTTTTGCGATATTAGCGACGGTGGAGGAAGTGAGGGCGCAGAGATGGTTAGATGAGGTTGCAAATTGATTGTGGGGCGGGGCGGTTGGAAGACTGGTTGCATAATGCCGGTTCGGTCCGTTTAGGACTAGGGCTGGTGTCCAATAAGGAAGTTGTGTAGAGATGAACGTCTGAGTTTCTTCTACCTCGCATGCGACTATTAATCTGAGCGGATGCGGTTACGAAATTAGGCTACCAACCCATAGAAAATATTAAGTCCATACATTGTTGAATATACAAACGACAAGAGTGTAAAATTCGCAGCATGAAACGCAGCGAAACTCAAAGAGAATGAATGGGCTACGAGTGCTAATCAAGCTTTAACATATAGGTACACCGGATTCCCCTTTCTATGACATCTATAGATATCTAGCTCACCTCTTCCACTACAACTACAAACCCCTCGCCCCCTTCCAAGCTTGCCACACTCCCCAACAATGGGCCGCCGCCCCGAGCACAACACAGACATGGAAAATCTGATGACTGCTCCCCCAGACATCGCACTTCCCTCTGCGTACCGCCTTCTCCGGCCAGCGACTAACAAAGAACCATGCTCCTACCCCATACCATAGCCCCTCAAGCAACCACCACATAACCCCTCGATTCCAAAACGCTTCACTGAACCCGTAATACAGGCACCCGTGAACGACCGGTGCAAGGCCAGACAGAGCCGTGAAGATGAAGGCCGAGGTGCGGTGAGCGCGGTAAACGGGTCCTTGGAGCCGGGGATGCAGGACGAGGAAGCAGGTTACTCCCAGCAGAGAGAAAATCATGCCCCAGTACAGATTTCTGTGGAACGGCGAATCGTAGAATCCGACATAGATTCCCGATACGAAACTCGCAAGGATCAAGCACAAGATGCCCGTGTAGTCCAGGAGTAAACAACTCGCAGACACGAGCGGAGAATGGTTCATCAGCGTGTGGTACGTGGTCGATAGGCCCAACGTTATAAGTGCAACCATGGGCGTCAGTCCCAACATGATCCGATCAGTCCACGGCGCGGTAATCTCTAGCCGCGAGATATTGAGCTGCAGGTACGGGAGGGTCAGGGCAAGACCGACTGTGGGACCGAGGTGCGTGTAAATGTTGACGGTTTCGTTGTGCATGTACGTGAGGCTGTGGATGCAGGCAGCATAGCTGTGCGAGACCGGGCGGTACGCTGTGCGGATGTAGGGATTATCTTGGTACCATTTTGGGAGGGCTTCAAAGTCACAGAGGCGGGGTGGGCTTGCGCCGTCGTCGATGTGATCCTTCTGTTCTTTTTCGTCTCCGGGAGTTCTGCGAAAGAGAAGGTGTGGTTTCCTTAGAATCAGGCCTAGCAGAGCCAGAGGTGCCATTGTGGAGTCGTCGCAATACAGATAGATATCGAAATATTATGGATATAGCAACTCAGTACACACCATCTGCGTCGTCAGGTTGGATACGCGCGATGTTGGGGAGAAGTAGCGACATGAAAGCGAAGCAGGAGCGGCAGAACCGTGGATAGGGCTGCGCCAGTGAAAATGTCGCGGGAGGGAGGTGAGGTCGTTATCAAGGTCTGCTTACGATGGATCAACAGCCGCCGAATGAGGCAATCCGATCATATTGCGCCGGGGACCCCAAAAAATAGAGGGATGCGATGGCGTTCCGCGGGTCTTTTGTTATAGCTTACTGTGGGGCGGTTCGATGTTGAGTGGTGGGAGATGCATGAAGAAAACGATGGAAAATGAGCGATTTCCCACGGTGAGGGAATTGTTCGGGTACAGATTAATTAGTATGCATTCTTATCTAAGCAGGGGACTGGCTTCATTGAGCCAACCTTAGCACTGCAAACGAATCAGGCATTGTTATCATAAATACTCAAAACGTCTGTTGAGTTGTTGTACTCGGGCGAACAGCGATCTGTGTAGCCCCCCAACAATTCTCCACGCTGCCTTATGAATTCTTCAAACTTGCTCTTAGAACAGCTCTCGCCAGGACCATCCGCACAGTCGGGCATTTGCTGGGGACTGCGATTGACAAGGACCCGGAAGTAGTCCCCAACGTCATATCCATAGCTGTCGCATGCCATCTTCTCAATGGCGATATTGCCCAAAAATGGGATAATGCGCGAAGACCGCCAGGCTCGAGCGTGGTTCTGTTTCGATGGCGGCATCGTTGCATTTGGCGCGTCGGCCCCCGAATACATTGAGTTATTGAAAAGACCCAGCGCTACCACAACGGTCGGGGGAAGTTCTCGGTGTGTGAAAGATAAGTAAATATCCTCATCGGCTTCATCCGCGAGTAAAGTCGACGCTGTAGCTTTTACCCAGGGAAAACCCAGGACGCCTGAGATCGGATTACCATAACCGACGTTATAGTGGTACCGCACGTCTTCGGTGTATTCAAAAGCCAGCCAGTCGTTGGGCGCGAAAAGGTCAGGAGAGCAGAATGGTGACGATCCTCGGATGACAGTTTCGTAGCCGCATAGCTGCTGCATTCCGACTATATCGTCCGACGTGAAGTTGAACTGCGGCGCCAGATTGCGGAAGCGTTCAATGAGTGGTTTGGTATAGAGAGCTTTGTATTCCTGGCCAAGTCAGCAATTCCGCGTAACAAAACCAGTTTGGGACAACCATACTGAAGACTCTTTACTCCCTGCCGAAGAGCTGTACTTTGGACATCCTTTGTAAGGCGTCAAACTATTAGCCCCGGCAGCCTTGTTTTCCGGAACTTGGACCAGCTCAGTACTGTTGTTCCAATCCGTGATTCCACGCATGAAAAACAAGGCGCTGTCCACTGCGCGCTCGGCGGTGGATGTCCACATCTTCCGTGGCCGCCTCAGGTTGGGGTATCGTATGCGAACAACTGTGCCCAGCATGAAAGATTGCAGCTCGCCGACCCTGGTCAGCTCCTCGAGATCGTCATCGTCAATTGGGATTTTCCATGTGGATAGGAAGGAGAGCGGCCCGGCCTTGCTCCAATCGACTGTGGTATTCTTTAACTTGTCGGTAAAAGGTTCGATATACTCCTCGTAGTCGAAATCGTTGGCATAGATTGCGGAGTGTCGTATGAGGTATGCAGCTCTGGTGACATTGCATCCTTGCGGGGGATTTGGATCGAGGTAAGGCTCTTCGTGCTCAAAGTAGGGAGAGATCCCCGCAAGGTGTTGCAGCGGATTGAAGGTATACGCTGCAAGGACAGTATTAGCTACCACTAGGTGGAAAGGGAGTGGAATCCGCATATTTGCGACGAGGGAGCTTGAGGAGAAGTTGGGGAGCACTGTTCTCCAGAACGTACGGCGTACGGGCCCCTTTGTGAGGGACCCGGGGCATCAACGTCATCATGGCATCTTGGTCTTGAGGACTGATAGGCACCATGATGGCAGCGATTGACGTGGGAAAGCGACAATGCACATCTGATATCATAGATTTGGAAGACGTTGGAAACTTGGCAGGTACCCGGCAAGTCGGCAGCTTTCCGAGGCCGGCCCGAGACCTTCACCTCACCCCTTAATAGATCATGGATACTGTAACAGTACAGCACCATCACCACAACAAAAGCCAGAAATCTTCACTTTTCTACTACGGCTTCATCCATGCGGAACAGTATTATCGCAGTTTGAAATGACAATCGTCTTCGGCAATCTGCTTTTCGCATCACTTGAACCTTGTCCGTCACCCCGTGCCACCCGTATATTTCTCCGTCAGGTGAATGCTCCGCTCGTTTTTACCAAACCTGATTTGCAAGTTGGACTATGAACAGTCAGAGGACTTAGTCTGGTTCAAAAGCAAACGGAACGTGACGGGACTGGGACCTGCGATAGTATCAGCAGTGATGGCAAGGAGGCGTGGAACTATTGCGCAGCTGATAGTAGAGCCTTTGCGCGTCGAGCACGTTGTGCTCATGGAAAACATTGGTGATATGGCCGCTTGCATCGCAACAAGCAGGATGAATGGGCTTTGGAGGTATAAGTACGATTATCTCACCGCGTCTTTTTCATACAGTCAGTCCATTCGACTTCCTGATCTCTCTTCCTTTTTGTGAAGCGTTGTCTACACGTCAATCTCTCTCTGCCGAAGAAATACATTTGCTCATTACTCTTCGATTTTCTCTGAATTCAGTTTTCGAACTCCACTGCCTGGAAACATGGCCGGACCCAAGAAGCAACCCAAGTCCCCTCCGGTCACAAAAGGTACGCGAAACTCGTCACCAGTAGAACCCTTTTCGGCAACAAGCTCCGAGACTGGCACCACCTACACAGCCCTAACTTCCTTGTCGAATCAAGATGTCGCCGAGGAGAAAGCAGTCAAAGACTACAAGCCAAACGCGAGGGTGCCAATCGCAAGGTTGCCGTACAAACTCAGAGCTCTTCCTGCTCTGTTCGTGTACGAAGTCGATATACTGGCAAAAACCGCGGACAATGAAGCAAATGAATGCGATGGACAGGGTGCGGATCCATCATCGGGAGATCCCAAGATCAAACAAGTGCTGAGCCAGAGACTTCGTCAAGAGGCCCTTTGTGAGCTTATCCTCACATTTGTCGAGCCAAAGTTCATTGGCCGCGTTGCGATTGACATGGATGCCAGGGAGGGCATACTCCATGGAAGCGAGACTGTTACGAAGCAGGGTCCTACGAGTTATTTGATCATCCCTCTCGAGGAAAGTGAGAACCCTGCCGATGTCTGGCTCCGTGGCCGCAGAGTGGAGGGCTCCATACTCCCCCTCTCCAAGACCAAGAGGAAGCAGCGCTGCCAGGGGCCGGTACAGAAGGAGGAGAACATCGTTTGTAAGATGGGTCTGGGAAAGAAATTGAACCCCGGAATCGGCGGAACAGACGGACGTCTTTATGCCAAGTGTTTTGAGACCATCTTTCGCACATATGCCAATCTCGATGGCCGGAAAGACTTTCAGGCGGATTCTGCTGATCTGCTGCTACCGAACTGTTCCTACGGTACTGCCCCACTGGGGCTCTCGAAAATTGAGCCACGGATACGGTGTCGACCAACGATAAAGATCCATGGACGTGATCATGCTCAGGTCCACTTGGACTATGACCTCGTGCCGACAATGCGGAAGGAGACAAATTTGACGGCGGTTTTGGACGATTACTTTCTGGCCACCGGCTCGAGAGACGCTCCATCCAAGTATCACATCATCTCTCGCCTTCTTTGTGGTATACGTGTCAATTACAAGCCGCACTCTAGCGACGAAAAGCTTTCCACCGGACAGTTGGATGGAGGCAGCGTACATACTGGAAAGGGACTTGACAGTTCGCCGACGTTGAAGAATGTGAGCCCAGCGTCTGCGGATACCGCTGCTCCTGATGGGTCGTTTCCCATGACCCGAGTCATCCGGGACATTAGGCCGGCGGCCGAGATGAACTCAATATTCGTCGAAACAAGCCAGGGCTACAAATCCGTGAAGGACTTAGTGGGTTCAGGTATGATCAGAATTACTTCCTTGTCTGGTTTAGTTATCAGTCGTACTGACTTGAGAATCAGCTTCCACTTCCGGTGTCACTCATCAGAAGTACCCAATAGCCAACATTGGCGGAAAGCGACCGTTTTGGGTGCCGTTACACGACCTTCATGTCGAGCTTGACCAGATTTATCGTGGGGCGGGTCACTTCACACCCGATCTCAAAGCTGCTCTGACGAAGCTTCAAGGCCATAAAGACCTAATGCGTGATATCATCGCTCATGGCCAGAACTACATCAAACAGGCCCTGGTCGCCCCTCAGCGCTCTCAACACAAATCGCAAACCCCTTATCAGCTCGCTGTGCGCCAGACGGGAGGGGGAAGTATCATCCCAGCAAAGCAGTCGAGAAACGTCGACTATCTAGTGTCACCACGCCAGCGCCGAGACGAAGCGAACTCCATCACAACACTTGAGGAAGAGAGGCTTACCGTCATATACATTTCGCATGATGATGACGGGTTCGAACTGAAGTTGAAGGAACGACTCGAAGGTCCAGAACAGTCAACGTTCCGCTTCACTGACGTCCGGACTGTGCATATTAAGTCCTTAGCGGAACTGATCCGTCAGCAGGTTGATATGCATAGTCCGCTCATGCAAGCGGTTTTCCATCCCGAAAGCTCCGTGATTATTGGAGTCTTGGACCGCAAAAACATTAGTGCTGACGCTTACGAAGAGATCAGGGCTGAACTCCAGCGATTTGGAGACAGGAAACCCGGAGCCGTGACGGTGTGCGCCCACAAGCACGATCTTGAGGGCTGCCTTCAGCGTCCTGGACGGAACCTGTTTGCCGCAAATCTCATGCGAAAGATCAAGCTCATGCTCGGCTCTCTTGTTTGGGAGACAAAAGACGTCGACTATCAAAGGTTCAAGTTTGATCCGGGAACCAGCATCGTCCTTGGAGCACATATTTCTCATCCCGATTCTGGCGCTACCAATCTGTGCCCGTCAGTCGCTTCAGTGGTCGGCAGTGTTGATGGAAATCTAACGCTGTTCCCTGGCTCGACCCGTCTCCTGCAGGCCAAAGAGAAAGAAGGGTCCGCTTTACCTAGCCGCTATATCGAAGGTCTTACCGATATGATGAAGGAAAGATTTGAAGCTTGGCAAGCTCAATCTGGCCAGAAGGCAACCCGTCCTCTCAAAGTACTCTTCTATAGGAGCGCGTATCACATTCCCGACGGAGAGACATATGTGAAAGAGATCGAAGCTATCAAGAGGGCATATTTGGAAGTATTCTGGTCACCCCTTGAGGGGGAGAGCGGGTTGGCATACATGGTGATGGGCAAGAACTCCCACAGCCATACATCGCGTACCTTCACTACCGCAGAACCTGGCAAGGAGCACGCTGCAAAGTACCAGTACTTCCTCCCTCAGGGCACAAATACAACTGGTCTAACGACGGAGCAACTGGCTCATGTGGTAAGTTATTTCCAGCCCCAACCGCTTGTGTAATCTAGCTAACCTAGACACAGACCGCGACACTGAACGTGACAGCCCAGCTTGGGAACATATCGAGCAAGGCACTGCCGCTGGCATATGCCCAGAAACTCGCACGCCGAGTGCTGGACTACTTCCGCTGGTTCTCGCACAAAGACATTACGAACTTCCCGCCCATCGCCAGGCAAGCTCCTTATGACGCGGAAGATAAGGCAAAAGAGTTCAAGCGATTTGTCGAGGAGTACTTGAGCACTACAACCAAACTTGGTCAAGCCACCAACGAACGCGACTTCGTGAAGTTTCGAGACGATGACAAGCCGCTCACTTGGAACTCGAAGTTGGATGGTAAGATGTTTTATCTTTGACCGTAGCCCGAGGTATGAACCGGGACTGTGTGAGGTGGTAAGTCTCTAGTGGTGTTACGCAGGAGGCCTCATTTCCCTTTTTCCTTCTCTTCCTTTCGAATTGCGTTTTCTCGTAACAAGCTTTTCACAGCAGTTTCCTTTGGACTCTCTTCCCGCTGCTTTTGTCCCTTGGGTATGTACTTGGTTTTCAATGTTACTTTCAGTCGGGACCGTGGGAAACTAGTCTTGTACAGTAATACCCGGTATTGATTCGGATTTGGGATGTAGCGTACTTAGATACAATGATTCCATCTCAACCTTCGAAGTCTCCTGCACTATGTGAACCCAGAAGCGTTGAAAACTCCAAATTTCATAATTACGCAGGTTTACCAGTGCTCAGCTACTCTACTACCAGCATCCGATAGCGATCACGACTAACCAGCCACCCCTCACCTCTGTGCCTATGCAGGTGGAGGTGTTGCGAGCATCGGATTCTCCACGTCTTCTTGCGTATTGTCACCCCCTTGGCAGCGGTCGCGTAGGCCAATGTCGACATCTCTTTGCGCAAGAAGGTCTGCCAAAACTTCTTCCAGTTCGAAGTTTTCAGCAAGTGACTCAATCGATTTAATATCGGGCACCGTAGAGCACTAGGTACCTTGCTATTACAAAAATACCTCATTATTATAGAAGATCAATTTCTTATTGCTTTGGACAACTCCCTGCGATACTGTACTACGTATTTTGTTTCATCGTTTTGCTGTTCCCCGCTTCTGTGCGGCGAGGATGCTTATTGCAGTGAAAGCTGCCTGACCCGCTGTTGCCGCAGCGTGACCTACTGATGGCGCTGCTGTAGCAGCAGCCACTCCATTCTGAACTGTGGAGTATGCAGCATATGAAGCTTGTGTTGCGGTAAGATGCGACCCTCCCACGGAGATCAGTTTAGCATTGGCTATCAGGACCCCCTTGACTACAAGATATTCCGTGATGCCTGGAATGTATGGCATGATGAACCGGGTATAAGTGCTCGTCTAGGTGTTGTAAATCTGTCCTTGATACACCATTAGTAACAGGAGATTGGAGAATAAGGTTTGTTTTACCTGAGCTGTACACTCTTGACAGATGGACGTCGGCGAATATAGGTGCAATGACAGCTAGTATTTGGAAACAACGGTTGGTGAAGAGCGTTGAGCTGGCTTGGTGTGAGGAGAGTTGCATTGGTATGGGTTTATTCATATTCGGCTGGAGCTGAATAGCCTCGTCGACGCTTGCTATTGCACTGCGGATGCGATAAGGCTTGATAAATACCTCAGGCGAAACGGCAAGCGGAGACCGAATAGCATGCAGGTGAGACTGGCTAGGCATTGCCCGATAGGCCGCTTAGTTTGCGGGAAATGCGTGACTGGTTGCCACATAGCGCCCGCTTGCATGTGAATGTCTGGCTCCGACGAATCCACTTCAGCACTGACAAGGCATCGCCCGATAGGCGGCTTCCTGGAGTATCAACAACCAGCACACTTTCTGCAACATGTTTCGTTTTTTCACTGAAGGCTGCCTAGCTATAGGAGTCTGCCTTATCTGCGTGCCTTTTGCGGCAATGCGTGACCTGCGCCACATAGCGCCACCTTACATGTGAACGTCTGGCTCCAACTAATTCACTTGTGCGGATTGTGTATAAAGTTCGGTGCTGAGATGGTTCTCTTGTCGACTCCTAACTCTCACTCTACAGAGCACTCTCTTCGGTTCAAACCACATCCTTACATTGGAAGAGCAACCACGCCATAACCCAGAGTATCAACGCGAAACATTCTCTTGCCGCCGTGACAAAGGATCCTCACTACCATCCGAGCAACAATGCTGCAGAGCACCGTGGTAGCTCTAGTAATGCTTGGGTTGTTGTCTGGCGTTCGGGCTGACTGCCAGTCTGACTACGAGTGAGTACTTTAGCTTCCATGGCCTCACTTCTCTCTTCTCTTGCTGATCGCATATAAACGTAGTGCTTGTCAGGACGGTAAGCGAAGCATGAGAATTATCGTAAGGGAGTGTGCTAAGTAGTATCTTTGAGATTGGTATATCTGTCACGGAAGGTATCTTGCCTGCATTGCTGTCGCCAGTTTGTTCAGCTAAATAGGCCACGTGCGGCGGGACTTTCGTTGTGGGACCTACTAGCTACCGATATCGAATATCGTCGCTGTTCTTGTGTCGCTCGACCAAGCCAAAGTAATACACAGTTGTTTCTCAGTTTTCAAGACATAGTCTAACGTTATATCAATGGTGTGATAAGATTGCAGAGACGGGAAGACTGTCTGCATTGTTCAGGATAACGGGTTATGTCACGTCAAGGGAGCCCCGCATTGCGACAAAAGAACTGGCCTGATACGAAGGCAGAGTCCGTCACTGAACACAGTAGATTGGTTATCCCGTTCCCCCGATCTCAACAAGATCGAGCGGATCTGGATCTTATGAAAGATCTCTTCAAACAGGCTCGTGATCGCTTAGAAGCACGGTATCGGAGGTCATATAATTTTATGCACAATAGTTCCCACCTTAACGTCTTCTATTAATGGATAACAGTCTACAAGAAACAATAACGTTAAATGAAACTCTCTCTACCCTTGCATAATCCTAACAACTCCCAGCCTAACACCTAACACTTGGAGAGATATGAAAAATGCTAGCAGCTAACTCCTATAACATGCATTTAAAATGACGTGAAACTTATCCCAGCAAAGAGCTTATACTAATGGGACTAACCACGGTATAGCTGTGATCTCCTCCTCGGTCAACGCCTTTTTAGTATCAGGATGGACCCGCTGTTCTCGGCGATTGTTGAAATACTTTTTCTTTTCGTATACCGCTCTAGCAAGGAACGTTCAAGCCTTTTATAGTATTCCTTCCCAAGGAGCTGTGTAACCTCCGTCCTGCTTAGCAATTCTATAGCATGGACGTCCTTCTCACCAGCAAGGGGATTTGCAACACGGTCAGTATAACTGTACTCTAACATAGAGATCTAGTCTTCTTAAGTAGCCTTCCCCCCTTCTAATCGCTCTATTTCCACGCATGGACCAATAGATGACACTGTCGATTGGCCAGCGTCATAACTTGCTTTCTTTCTTTCCGCCAGGTGCTCAGCTACTCAATACCAGGACGCGTGTCTGCCCTAGTGAAACTACCCTTGTCCAACTCCTGCAATTGGCTTTGAGCCGTCCATCAGTTTCCTAGCTTAGCGGTTGTGACAGCATCCGCTCTCTAACAAACCTGACCGAATCGTAACAGCTTGTAGAACGATTCTATCGTAGTTTTGCTAGCATTATGGCTACTTCATGATTCGACGGCGAGCCAATTAACCTTCACTGAGGCATATGTAACGGAGGACCTCCCAAGAGGATGCCCTATGTTTTGTCGTCGAGCATAGATTCTTGTTTCCATGGAGCTTAGAAAGGTTAAGAAGGACTCTTTGCAATTGGCTCGTGAGGGTCGGTAACAATCGGGACGTCGCGTTCAGTTTTGGCTTATCCTGTTCTCCCCAATCAATGTCCCGATGAACGTGTTGCAAAATCAGTATAGTGTATGATATCATATACGCCCATGGCTACGGAAAGTTAGGCCTCGTTTTCGTTCGCCGTGTCGGACCTGGTGGGTGGAATCACCACCAAAACTCCTATGGCGGTAGCATCTAAACTCCCCGCCAGACTATGTTCACGCGACAATAAAAACGTCGACGGGGATACTCCATCCTGTTGTGATGCTCAAGACTTCTTCTATACGTGAAGAAGATATTTCTCAGACGCAGTTGCATACCTAACTTATAAGGGGTTTACGTGTCCTAGCTGGAACCCTGAGACGTACCGATACACTATCATAGAGACTCACGATAACGAGCTTCGGGATTTCGACCACTACGTTTTTGTTGTTCGCGCCCGGATAGGTCAGTGCAATAGGGTATACCATAGTTGCTTCATTAACAGGGTACTAGATCGGGAGACACATGAGACGACATATTATACTGACATCAAATCCGAATCTCTGCGAAGGGTTCTAAGATCTGTCCTTAGGACTAGCCATGAGGCCGAAATCTCTGTATTTAGCCCTGTCTTGTGGAGATCATCAGCTTACCGCATTTAGGTCGAGCGACATTTCCTGTATCATTCACTTCCAGAGCTGGATCAAGTTCAGCCCGCAGACCCTACATGCAAGGAACACCTTCAATTGCTTGTCGACGCGGATTGTCGATACATTCAAAGCGCGAGACAGTTTTACGGCAGCGCACACTTTTCGCAGTAGTAAACACTACATTTCTCAGAACCACAACGTTCATAGTAGGCGGTCTCCTCATTGTTCATCTGAATCTGATAGCGACACCAGATCCTGCTCTCCCGAGGAGGCGTCGCCTGCGCATACTCCTGGTCATGCTGTAACTGATGGAGAAACTCATCTTCCCTCTTTCTGCGCTGCTCACTACCTTCTTCGCCCCACTCCCGTTGTAATGCCATTCCGCGGTCTGCATTTTGCAGGTTTATGCGCGCCAGTCGAGCCTCGTGCTCCGAAAATAACCTCTCAAGAGTCTCGGTTGGGAACTTGTAACACGTAATGTGCCTTGCATCGCTTGCATGGACCGCCCACGCTCGCGGGGTCTCGAATCGGAGATCGCATTCTGGAACGGGGCAGACGATGGGTGCCTGCGGGTTCTGTGTATAGTATGCTTCCATAGCCTGGATACGCAATACTGATATACCCATGTATAGATAGCCAATGCGTCTTGAGTGGTGGTCTATGCAAAGGAATGCCCCTACAGGCCCACGGAATGTTTTAGCAGGCGGCACTATGCTTTGTGCTGTATCTTCGACGTCGACGAGCTTCCATGTTGCTGGTTGACTGCGGTCGTGCCAGACTGGTTGCCAGAGAATTTTCCTCAGCAGAAGGCGGCAGCCGGCTACCTTCTGGAGGCTTGAGACCGACACGCGGATGCCAGCAGGGCATCTCTCGGCCAACATAGTAAGGCCGGCGGGTGCTGCTCCCCCTGATTCGATGTGGACGGACTTCAAGACAACATTGGTTGCGCAAGGCAGGCGGCGTTGAAAGGTCTGCCAGAAAGTGTCTGCCATTCGGTCCGCTGTATCCGCAGGAGGCCCTTCCACCCATTGAGATTCACCGCCGTCCCATACCCAGTTAACGAAAGATCCTGCAGCAAAATCTACCTCTACATGCTTTATCAAGGTCAAGACGGCCACGTCGTCGAGTGTGTGGCCAGAGTACCCTCCGGCCTCCAGCCATGCGCCATCAACAACATATCGCGAGCCAGGATCCGACCAGAACAGCTTTCTAGCCTCGTCCCGCGTAGCAGAAGAGACGTGCATAAGCTGGAAAAGCGTTGCACTGTTGCAGAAACGGAGGATGCGCGACTGGAGTTCTCTTGGCAGTTGAAGAAACTTCGGGAAGGCAACGTCTAGCTTACAGATCCATTCTGCCTGAACATAGTCGTGGAAAGGGATATACAGGTCGCCCTCATAGCTTGCATATAAATTCCAGTTCAGCGGGTCAGTACATGGGCGTTGAGAGACCGGAAGCATTGTTTAGCCTTGGGAACGCGCTGTACATGGACGGCAATCGACAAGTGCGAGTAGGCGTTGAAAAAAGTTGTGCAGAGAAGCATGAGCTGTTTTAGAAGAGCGCCCCATGGCATGCACGGTCCCACGGCGTGCATGATCACCACACAAAATGTCGCCTTCACTCTCAATGCTCTAGCTTCATAGAAACACCCAAATACAGCCTAAAAACATGTTAAAAAGGACTTTTGATGATGCTCTATTAAACTATAGTAATATCATAGCCGTCTAGGCGTTGTGGGAGACGTCGCTGTCGCTGAGGCCTCTGTGATACATTTTCAGCCAATGGGAATACCTTATCTTCTACTTCGACTGCAGCCTCAGAATCAGGCTCAACTGGAGCCTTTGATGGCTTCTTTTGACGCTGTTTTGGAGGCTTTCTAGCATGCTGTTCCTGCTGACGAGCAGCCTGTTTTTGTGCCCTCATCTGCTTCCTCTGAGCTATCTCCCGTTGCTTCTCCTCCTTTTGTAGCTGCTTCTGGATCCTCTCTTCCATCTTTTGTAACTCTAACTGCTGTTTAGCCCATTCCTTCTCCTCCTGTAGATCACGAGCTTCTTGGACCTTTGTGGGGCTAAAGAAGTGAGCTTTACAGTCGTCCTATGCTAGAAGCTCTTCAAATAGCGGTTTTCCATATTTCCACTTCTTCTTCTCATTGCTAATAGCATTCCTGAGGCCTTTGTTTTCAGACCTAAGAAGAGCTACATCAGTTGTGAGTTTATCAATAGTGTTTTACAGCTTCTTCACCTGAGTCGACTGGGTAGAAAGCGACTCAGTGACAACCTCTTTTAGAACTGATCTAATCTTTCTCCAGTCACTTGCTGATATTGCTGAAGAGTCTGAGGCCTTAGAATCTCTTGAGGAAGGTCTCTCATCATTAGGAGGCTTAGAAACAGGTAGTCCAATAGCAGTAAGGACAGGGGAAGCATCTAATGGATATATGCCCATTTTTGTGAATCCACTATTGATATTTTCAACGCTGAAGGCTCTTTCCCATGCAGGGAAGAATAGATGGAAGAAGTCTCGTTTTGTGATACCACATAGTCCTTGGCTTTCAAAAATGAATTGATCAAGCTCTTGGCTGTAAAACGTTGCCAAAGGACCGAAAAGACACACATCCAGAGGCTGGAGGTGATGGGTCGAGTGAGGAGGATATGCAGCAACAAGAATCCGGTGTTCTATTACCCAATTCAGGAATCTCATGTTGATATGGGACCCATGTCCATCCACCATAAGAAGCCTCCAGTCTCTTGCTTTTCGGGCCTTGTCCTTTGTCTCACGATCAAATACCATTGTAAGCCATTGATAACCAAGCTCATCGTTCGTCCAGCCAGTTGGAGATGAGGCAAAGAAGGCCTTGTGGAGCTGTGGGTCAAAATCTTGAAGCCAGGAGTCCTGAATATTGCCCAGTAGATGCTTGGTAGATTAGGCCAGGAGAAAGAGCTATTCCATCTGCACAGATATAAGCAAGTACAGTTATCCATTCCCGGTTGCCATCTTGCCCAGCTCCAATCAACTTCCCTTGCTCTTGTTGTGGTTTGGCAAAGATACGACGTAGTTTAGTCAAAATTCCGATCAGAAAGCCCTTCTCATCCAAGTTGTAGATATTGTGTGGCTATATCTCATATTTCTCTATAATTTCTTCTAATCTCTTAAAATAAAGCTGATATTGATAAGGAGAGTCCGCTTTCTTTCGTGCGAGGTCTGCAGGCATCAGGAACTTCGAGTCTAACTGGTCCTTGTGGGCGCCAATCCATCGCGGGAGCCACATCTTCCTAGATGTCTTCTTGGATATTTCAGAGACAAATCGACGGGTCATCGCAGGCGTAGGAGGTATTCCGCGAGTGGATAGCTCATTTATATAGGATATAAGGCTTCGTGATTGTTGTGTTGTGAGCAAAGATTGGCTTTCCCGATATTGATCGCGAGAGGATGTGATTTGCCTATGCCTCCGTGACAGCGTCGTTCGATCAACTCCATGCTTTTTAGCATAGTAGGTGTAATTTGGCGTGTCGTCAAGCCTTAGATCTTCAAGCGTGAGCTCAATTGCTTGCATTTTAGCGTTGCTACAAAATGTGGGAGGGGAGGAAAAATGCGCGATGAGACGTGCACGCCGTGGGGCCGTGCACGCCATGGGGCTCGCTTCTACCTTGAGATCTACGCCGCAGCGCCAAGATGATCCCGCGGCACAGGCCCACCATCCCCCTTTGGAGTGGCTGTGAAAACTAAACCACGTCGCCTCATCGCCCGCCACGCCGTTGTTCGAAGGTACATAGTCTACAATAGATGAAGACAAGCAGGACGTGCTGCGTAAGCGCATCCTGGGTGGGCAGATTAGTGAGCGAAGAAAACCGTGTCGCTGATGAAGAAAAACGGACATCTCAAGAAAGCACAGTTTACATGGGGCAGTGGTTTGGGTTGACCGGTGATGAAATTGGCCTGGATTCGTTATTATTTCGACCTGGGTCGGTTCGCTCCAGTAGGTTTGATTCGTATCAAGCTATCTATGTGTGGTGAATAAGGTCGATAAAAAATACCGTCTATTGCGCATCTATGTCTAACCAAACGAGTGTACGGAGTAGCTACTTTCTAAAACTTGAAAAAAAGGGAGGGGGAAAAGAAAACCTGTCAACTTGCCGCTAAAGCCTGTTGAGTACTACATAAATCTCCATTTCCGCCTTGCCACCGATCACCCTGACCTCGCGGTTCCTGCCCAACGGGTCTCTCTTTGTCATCCCCACACTCTAATCTAGTTGCTATCCTCGCTAAATTCAAGGCTGATCGTGCCGAAATGATTGTTAGAACCATCGAAGTACATGCCGACTTGTCCACCGACAGCAGCTAGATGGTCATCCCATTTGGCCTTCTGCGAAATGTACCACTTGACCTTCGACGTACATCCATCCCTTTCATCCATGAGCCTCGAAACGCCAGCGGAACAGAGATCGCGCACTCCCTTCGCTATATCCTTGATCGCTTCTTTGGCAACGGATGCGGGAGGGTAGTAGTTGACGGCCATTGTAAGGAGAAGCTTTCGGCGGTTGTGAAGATAGTTGCTTTGTTCATCGTGGGCGTTACTGAACCCTTTGGATACGTATGCGATTCCACCGTCATCACCGAGGCCAGTCCTGTCGATAATGGCCATGGCATCATTGCAGAGGCTGGCTGCTGCATTCGTGACGTCTTCAACCCACACAAATTCGTCGTGTAGCTTAGTGGGCACTCCATTGTCGTCCAGGCACTTTGATTTCTGGTCGATGCCCATCAGCTTCCCCAGTACCTCGACAGTATCCATTAACCCGCGGGATTGTATGCCGGAGTCGAAGTCGCCTTTGGCATCCCGATCGACAAGCTCGCGTGTCGCTTGTGGATGGGCTCCAGGAAGACAAGCTCGAAGCTGTTCCGTAGTAGGGTTGCCCTCTTTCGGAAACTTGGGGAACGTCTTTTGAACGCAAGTCACGAAAGGGGCACTCGGCGTGAAAGCTGCGCGGGGCTGCTCCTGGGCTGGAGCAGCACGAACGGACGCCATGCTGACGGCTAGAGTAGTGAAGAGTGCTGCGTCATACTTCATGTTTGGGAGTGGAGTATGACCTGGGGAAGGCTTTGCTATGGACAAAGATTTGAGGGTTGGTAATTGAAAGATGAATGAGTTGCTAGTTGGGCAGTGATGGTGAAGAGATGGATTGGTTGCTTGCTTTCTTCTTAGCGGAGAAGATGGCTCACTTTATACAATGCCTCCGCCATGGACCTGCCAGCCATCTGCCTTACGCTCTTAACAGAGTATCATAAATTGTACAGGATTTACACCGCGCAGTGGCAAAGGAGTACTTAGAACATTTGCCATGCGGCGTGTGAAGACGAAACTGAAGATCGCGGACATCTTGCTTTGCCGCAAAAGGGCTCACCGTGTGTGCTGTCGCCACGTCTCTAACCGAATCAAATTAAGCTAGACATCAACCGTGACCTTAAGGCTAGGTTGAGTTTTTCGTTCACAGTCGCGCGGATCTGAGAACTCACCTTTAAAAAAAAAGCAGACCTAGCTCTAACAGCCTGTTTAACACTAGATCTCTTTCCTGCTTTCTTTAATTCTTCTCAGAAGTAAAGTGGCAAATTGCAGTCAAAAGGCGAGAACTATAACCTTGGAAGCCTGGCGACTTGGTGTTCCTGTGCTACCCTAGGGTACTGTCCTTGCGCAAGGCTGTTTCCCGTGCTCTGCGGCACAGAACAGACTACATTGCAAGAATTCCTCCTGTGGCGAGCGCTTTTCTAGGCAAAGGGAGCTACGTACTCCGATTCCTTGTGACAAGAGAGTATAATTATGTCTCTGTGCCACTATCTTCAAACAAAGCTGTTTCCCGTGCTCAAGGGTACAGAGCAGACTACATTGCATACATCCCCGTTGTGGCAAGAGCCTTTGTATAAAAAAGTAGCTACGTGGTCTAATGCTTCGTACTAAATGAGCATTGCTCTGTTTCTGTGCCACATTCCTTGCGCATGGCCGCTCACCTCGCCCCAGACATGGAACAGACTACAGTTTGAGGTAGATTCGTCTCTAGAGACGAGAGATCTACGACAGAGCTAGTGGCCACGCGTTCCTATACTTCGTGTCAAAAGAGTGTTTTTATAGACATATATATTAGTGTACTCTTTGCCTCTCTAGGGCAACTCCTATACAGCAATTCTCACACATTCTCATTCCGTCTTCAATCAGCTTAACACACCAATTTTTCTTATATCTTGCTACCTACTCTCCTGAAAAGCACCAAGTTTGTCCATCATGTACCTGAACTTTGCCAATTCGCTGGCTAGCCTTCTTGCCTTCAGCCAGGCGCTGTGGGCGGTACAGGCCTTTCCAAAGCAGCATGATGATCTGCCAGCACACATCCTACCGGCCCACGAAGGGGGGTCTAAGAGCTCCGACATCAACATAGCAACAACTCCATGGTCCAAACGTGATCCCCCGCTGATTCCCAATTGGAGCCAGGGCCCTGGCACCACATGGTCTGGTTATTTGAGAGAGCCACAAAGCTCCGGATGGACTGAGGAAACGATTGACAATTTCGCATATTGGGCATGGCGCCAGACCCGCATCGGCAGCAGAAGTGAGGCAACACTGGTAGCAGCGCTGTGGATTTGCGGAACAGGGGTTTACTTGGGAAGTATACCCCATGGGCAGGAGTGGGGGACGTCAGGGGGCAGAGCTTCAGTACAAGCTCTGATGGATAATCGGCTTAGATACGAAGCACCGGTCATGTGGAGGTACGCACAGAACAGGGTGATAGAGGAAGGGAGGACCAAATGGCACGCAGAGGACATGGCCATGTATACGTACGAAAGGGAGGAGCATCCTAGTGGGAATAGATATCCACCGAACAGCTACATTGCTATATATGGACAGTACAACAGGGGGGACACACCTGGATTCAAGAATCCTTGCGGTGGAGCCGCAAGAATCAGGCCTTCTTGTACATCGGTGCTGGGAAGTCTGGGCATTAGATATCGGTGGCGGGGGTAGACATTCCTTTTACGGGTTTTCTTGCAACGCGTTGTAGCTATTTCTTTTGTAGATGCGAACTTGCGCTATATAGACATTTTCCTTACAACTTGCGTTTTCGTTTAGAGGACAACGCTATTGTCTTTGTAGGATTTGACACATGTGTGCAGCTTTGACTACATAGTCATGTCATTCGCTTCTTTTCATGCTATATAGTATACCTCTACTTGAATGTACGAAAGGAGGCACTAGATCTCTACGCTCCTAGCCAATTTCGAGATAATAGTTTGAGAAATCGGCAGGGCTTGCAATGTCGTTTAGATCTTATAAGTCTCACATGTCCTTACCTCAATTTAAGCTTACATACTAAGATGTACACAGACCTTAGCCTAAGAATTGCTCTTGCATTAAGGATGCGGCGTCTAGTTTCGGAGCAGGCCGTTGATTACAGACGTACATCTCGCCTCTTTTCGTGTGCTGAGAGACTGAAAATGATGTATCAGGCAACCAAGGTAGCGGGAGCGACCTTCAATCGCTATTGTGAAAATCTTATGAGGTGCTCAGGAGGCGAGATTCAGAAAGTCAAGCTGGAGCGGACAGATATCTGCGAAGATCTCCCCTTCGCCTCTGGGACCTTTTAGGGCTGAGCCTACCCCCAACGCAACAGTTTGTGTGCGTACACAGACATAGGCTGTAATGCGGGCATCGGATTGCAATAATAAGCAAGTACGAATTGTCCTATAATATTGGCTTAAGCGTGCCAGGTCTTGAGCGAGTAGATTCTGCTGCGTACAAAATTGAGCTTCAACACTTGTGTCAGATGGTAAGCCATTTTATGGGCATCTCATCTGGGACTGGAGATGAGGACTTGGAGAATTTGTCTGTACCGGTACTGAGGACATGTGGCTAGTGATTCTGCAGTGGCTAGTGCCCTGCGCAGCCTTAGCGCCCAGAGAAGGAACATCAAAGCCGGTGTCAGGCCCCAGCCTCACACACACAGGGACACACCACAATACAATCAGTCAACCCATCTTCATTCAATCTTTCTGTCACCGTGACAACTTCAGATACCATCAAATCTGACAAGAGTATCCAGCTCCCTCAATCAGGGCACGCACCTGCACACAAGTAAATGTAGCTCCACCAATATAAACCCACGGACATGGACTGTTTCGGAGCTCCCCGCCCACCTAAATTCACCGTTTTCAGCACCCTGGAGCCTGGTTCCGGTTTCCCTATTTTGACTTCCCGTAGTCTGCTGGAACCTTTTAACTTCATTATATTTGCAGGTCAGCTCCGCCACCGATATGGCACAGTAATGCCACCAATTAGCCAAGTAAATAAGGACTGCAGGGCCGACCAATAGCCAAGTAAGTAGGGACTCTAGAGCCAAGATTGCGATTCCGCGCAGGAATGTGTTTCACGGAGAGTGCAAGCACCGCCGAGTTGCCTACTGCAACAGCGAGAGAAAAGGAGCTACCTAGAAGGATGCACGATTCGAGGTGTTTTGACGTTATTATCAGCAAAGGAATAACAGACACCCAGCGTCGTTGTAGATGCAGAAAATCATAATCACGTGACTCCCGCGCTAGTAGCGGGGCAGCGAAAACTTGGAAGTCTCGTCGGGCACCAATATATAATCTTAATCAACGCTGCGACAGAATATCTTCTTATGCCAGGCTTGTTTTCTTGTCAGCGTCTAGTCACATCGCGCTGAAGTAACCTTTCTATCTACTCTCTAGGCTATCATTTCGCTGTTAAGCCCCCTATTCACCTCCTGCTTAACTGGTCGACGGTGAAAGGTTGCACACAACTCCTAACGCCCTCGTTAGGCCGCTTGGGATTAATCCAAGGAAAATACTTTTCGGCGTCCCCCCAAATTCCCTGGCGGCGCCCCCCTACTCAGATATACGCAGTCGTGATCTAAAATACTGCGAGTACAGAGACTACGTACCGTGACCAGATATACGGGGTCGCCGAGCTCCAGTCATCGGCAGTCATGGAAGGGCCAGCGCCCAGGAACGGCGCGGAAGGCCAATTTGGTGAACATCACAACTCTCACCCCTTCACCCATGCAGAACTCAACACCACGCAACCTATGGCAAAAGTAATTAATTCAAATTGAAGATTTACACTATCAGAACCAGCTTCCCAAGTTTCAGAATTTTCCAATCGCTTTTGGTGGTGCAGCAGCTCACTGTTGTGAGCTTTCTACAGGGCCGGTGATGCAGCCGAGTTGGAACACCAAACTCAAACACCATCCTGCACAGGTAAGGCCTTGCGCTTGCGCGGCTGCTTGTCCTTTGAGCCAAGAGGCCTCCTACGCTTCCTTTTGGCTGTCGGAGCCTCAGTGAGAGTCATACCCACCTCTTCATTGAACCTTGAGAGATCTGCAGGTTCTGCAGGTGTAGAGACCGGCGCGACTGCAATCTGTTGAGTTGCAGCAGGTGCAGGGTCACCAATCTCAATAGGTTGACTGGCGGTGTTGCCACGGGTAGGGTTAGCAGTAGAACTCGCGGTGAGTGCACCCAAAGATCGACCTCTATCAACCGCGCGGCCATTACCTGGAGTGTGAGAGGCGCGTGAGCGCTGAGTAGCAGTGACCTGGCTTGCTGCAACTACCTCAAAACTGGAAAGCTCTCTCTGGCTGTCGGTGAGGGTGGAGGGCCGGGGGGTTGAGCTTGTTAGATTTGATAGTATCTGAAGATGTCACGGTGACAGAAAGATTGATTGAAGATGGGTTGACTGATTGTATTCAGGTGTGTGCTTGTCTGTGTGAGGCTGGGGCCTGACACCGGTTTTGATGTTCCTTCTCTGGGCACCAAGGCTGTGCAGGGCACTAGCCACTGCAGAATCACTAGCCACATGTCCTCAGACAGTACTGGTACAGACAGTTTCTCCCAGTCCTTCTCTCCAGTCCCAGATGGGATATCCATAAACTGGCTTACCATCTGACAGTATTGAGCATATAATGGATAGACTTTAAGATGTCGTATGGATGGCCACGAGATGAGATAAGCTGCACCTTGAGGTTTTTGTGTGCTCCTTCGCCATGAGAGGTTACACTTTCTCCAAAGTCAGGATAGTCTTTGGTGTAGCAATTTGCCCAGTGCTTCCGATGGGGTATCTGGTGGTCCTCAAGATAGGAGAGAAGCTTTGGATAGACCTTGTAGTCGTCCTTAAGCTCTTCCCATATGTCCCAGAATTCAGTAAGAGTCTTGCACCCCACAAGCCCATACCATCGTGAAAGAAATGCCTCTCTCTGCTGTTGAATCTCCTCCTTTTCCTCATCTATATCTCCTCACCGTACATCCCAGGCACGCTTTGTAGCCTCAGCTTGAACGTGTTGATTAATATGCCACATACAATAGCGTATTGGGACTTCAGCAAAGTAATGCTTAAGGGCAGAGATGAGAGCATCTTCCTGATCAACAAGAAAGCAGTGAGGTGTAACATCTAACTCATGTACAAACTCAAGGAAGGTATGGATTACTGCATCATAATCTTCTGTTGTTTCTCCTAGCATAAAGGTGTAGCCTACATCAAACGTAGTATTCAAGGTAGTTACCCTAGTTATATGAAGCAACAGCATGTTGAAACGATTGGTCTTATACATGTAATCCATGATAATAACATCGGGGTTTTGTTTAAGGATCTTGACAGAAACTGGATGGGCAAAGAAAACCCAGTGGAGTCAGGTTTGCCCATCAACGCTATGGTGATGGAAATATTTGACTCCTTCACTGCCGCTGTATTCCTGTAGGGTCTCAAGGAGTGTCTATACTTTGGTATGTGAACCAAGCTCGGCCTGAAGAAGCTTCCATCGCTGGTTGTATATATCTTTGATAGTAGTGTTTTTTCCAAGATTGATAAGCTGCCGGTGGGTTTCCTTTACTGGAAGATTGCCTTCAAAGCCCTCTTTGATAACCCAGTCTCCATACTCAGGTCACTTGCGGAAGTGAGGCAAAGAAAACCTATTGATTGCAGGGTCGTGATTGTGTATAGGGTTTCGAATACGGAGAGTCCAAAAACAGCCATTGTAGTGTAAGTTTGCCTAGTATTTACACTGCGTCATTCGAGTAGATTTCCCTTTGTCCTTTGGCTTATATTTATGGGCATGCACACAGCAGAGGTGTACAACTTTGATGAGATCCTTGGTGGCCTTCCCTTTATAGTTCTTGTAGCTTTCAATGGAAACTGCATAACCCTGAGGTTCAAGCTGCTTGTTGACCTCCTCCACGGCCTCTCTGTAGTCCTCTTTCGTGATAATAGCGTCCTCTGCATTGTTATTGGCTTCTTCATCAATTAGCGGCTCGGTTTGAGTGCTTGGTGATTCAGGGAGTATCCCGGAAGGGCTCATATTCGCCATCTAATTGGCTGCATTAGCTTGCTGACCTGCAACAGTGGGGAAGGCACGGTGTTGCTACCCATACGGGACTAGGCGTAATGCTGGACTTACTGTTATCTGCTACAGAATCACAATGCAATGCTCAAATTTGATGAGGAAGGTAGCATTTGAAAGTGCTTAGCGAGGAGAGTAGATTTGAGCTCCTAAAAAGTAACTGAAATGGTGGTGCAGTTAGAGGTTGTGGCTGCGGAGAGCAAGTTGAGCTTTAGTGTTGCACCAACAATGGCACTGTTTTGGCTAGCGTGAATTAAGCGAGGTCTAGTGGCAAATTCTACCAATTCACTATTTCTAAACAGGTGATGCAGGCCAATGAGGCTGCATACCGAAAGATCGGAGTGGGATACGTGGACGGCATGGATTAACATTTTCTGAGCCTTGGCTCTTGCCGTTGTAGGCTAAGCATGGCGGATTTCACATCACGACTGTGTACATCTGAGTGGGAGGCCGCCACTAGGAAATTTGGGGGGGCGCTGAAAAGTATTTTCCTTGCGCAATGATACAAAGGTCGCTGTAACTACTACTAGCACGAGGGACTCTGCTGCCTAGTTGTTTACAAATTACAACAGGAAAAGGAGACCAGGCAACATTGGTTAGTTATAGCAGGGTAATCGCCACAGCACTGTTAGCTTACGATTGCTAGGGTACAATATCCTTCGTGTCGAAACTGCGAAGGATGATGCAACAGTTACAGATGCGTTAGTAACTCTAGTATGCTTAATGTTTATAACTAATCTATTGTTAGAGCTTGTTGTATGTCGGCGGCGCCCTGGTTCTTTAGACCTCATGCAGTACGAAGTCTAGGAATGTTTCAAGATGGAGGACTGCAACACAATAATCCAGCAAGCATTGCACAATGGGAGATGAGGTTTATTTGGCCAGGTAAGGATAACCTAGATTTTATGTTATCCCTTGGGATAGACACAACAATGCCTAGTATCTCAGGTAAAGACCGACAGCGCTTTTACCTATGGCTGTTTCGAAGCTTTATATGGAGCCTTGATGGAGAGGATGCTTGGAAACGCTTCCTAAACTCACTATCAACAAGTTCGCGATATCGTTACCACCATTTAAACATATGTCTGCCAGGACAGGAGCTACGGTTAGACGATGTTGCAAAGATTGCTGACCTAAAGACGTATACAGCACAATCAATTACCCAGGATGCAGATATAATACTAGTTATAGACTCTATAGTCGCCAGTCTGTTCTACTTTGAGCTAGATGACTTGCCTACCCAATCCTGTGGTAGTTATCACTGTTCTGGGCAAATAATGTGCCGCCTGGACCTACCTGCTGAAGGGCATCGTTATCTCTATGAAAGGCTCCATCAGACATCTTCCTGGTTTATTGTTCAAGGACGTCCTGTTCAGTGTGTTGAGTACATCCCAACTAGCCTTCCTCCGTTCCAACATAGGATAGAGTTTTCAGTAGAAGCTCTTGACGACCTGCTTACAATATCACTTCGAGGCATAACTAGTACTGCCCGGTTAATAAGCGGATTGCCAGCTACAGTACAGAAAGTTATTGATGTGCAACAACTTGAAAGTCCTTTTGGGACTGCAACATATGCAAGACCTGAAAAGCTCTTGCCAGCAGTACCCACGAAACGTGCTTATAGGTCTAAGGCACACTATCGAAGGAACAGATGCCGGATAGATGAGTAGAGGTCGCATGTAGTTGTAATCTAGATTATTGTCTATCTAATCCATGTGACCTGTATGTGTTGCCTCTTGCTTTTTCATTGGAGCTTCTCTTGCCTTTTCTTTGTCAAGATTGACTAGTGGTGGGAAGAAGCTATTGGTTGGGGAGAGAAAAGATTGTGATATTGCTTGAGGTGGTGGACCGGAGCTACGCACCTCTATATCCATGAAGCTATGCCAAGTCGCCAAATAAGGAATGGTTACATGCATACTACCTTCACAGGAAAGATGCTCAACATCGATGAGATGGGGAGCTCACAGTGGAAAGATCGCCCTACTGCCTACGGCCAGAATAGGAAATGAGAACCTTTCAAGAATCCTTATCTAGATTCTCTGCGTGCTCTACTTACATTCGCCGAGTTTTGGCATCCAGAAAGATAGGGTTCTAGAACCTCGACAAAAGAGCTATGCTAGCATATAACAGTGAACGCAAGGATAGATCAAGAGTAGTTAAGATTGTTTAGTGCTATGTAGCCACTTATGTTATGGAACAAAGTGAGCTGAAATAAACTGAATTAGCTGCTCTATCTGATGAAGGGCCGGATGGCCACTATAATACACGATGGAGAGTACGATTGCACAGCAATCGTAGGCAAACACAAACAGTAGAAAATCTATACCCAGACACCGAATAATAAGCGCCAAACAGGCACACAAACCTGAGTTGGTGGAGCCACTAACATATACCAACAGCAAAATTCAGGCATCTGCCATCTCATCGCAAGTCCTCTTCCAGTTGACTGCTGAAGGGGGAATACCATGGTCAGCGACAGCGTGCTTCCAGAAATCGTTGACACCGCCAAGCTTATGCTCGCATAATGGGTGTGGGCATATCTGAGGGGGGGAACTCTTGTCAAGATGGCCCTTCAGGTGCTTGAGCAAGTGATGTCCCTCGGAAAACTGGCACCATCGTTCCTCTGGTGCAGTGACTGTATCTCCTAAGCAAAATAAACAGTGCTCTACAACTACTACTAATCTGTTCCGATGTATTATGCTGCAATAGCTATTCAGCTCCTCAATGTGCTGTCGATAGTGCTTTGACCACAGGCTATCCGCTGCAAAGTACTCGCCATGTTCGTAACAATAATAGATCCTCGTAGGGATAGTCTGTTCGGTTGGGATCTTGTGAATGGTAGAAACATGGTAGGTAAGATCGATCTTGTTTCCGCTACTATAGCCACAATGATTCCAAAGACACTGTGAGAGTGCATTTGAATCAATATACTAGTAACATGCTTTGAGTACGTATTGCACGATTTCCTCTTGAAGTAGAAATTGCAACTATTCCAGCTACAACGTTTTAAATCTTTCTTAAAGTAGTATTGCATCTGAGCTGTTTGTTTTTGCCTTAACCGCTTCTGCATGCAGGCAAGGAGATGAGAGTGTACGAAGCGATTGTTAGATAGATCCTTGTTGCAATTAATGCATCGATCTTCCTCTGTAAGTCCTGTTTGAGGATAAAATAAACGCCCAGAGACTGGGTTTGCTGTGCTGCACAGCATTGGAATTACATAAGATAACCTCACATCTTTGTTCGTGAACAGGGAGGTACAGAGTTCTTTCCGATATCTGTCATAGCGGAGATATGCTTCAAGATAGCGGGACAGTACGCACTCCATTGTTATCTGCCGCCAGGGTTCGACGACTGCTAAGGCTCCCTTTTCAAAGAAATCTTCCTACTTCTTCAAGTAAACGTTCTTTCGTAGTCGTCTCTGAATTTTGTCCTTCTTTTGCGGAGACATAGATAAAGTCTGCGTTATGTCTACCCGTTGATGCTTGGTTAGTTGGGAACCTGGCGGCATTGGAGCAAGCAGATTTCTCCGGGCTTTCATCGATGTTGCTTCCTCAATCAACGCCTGATTAGGTGTACATCCTTGGGCTAGTGATTGTGTGTCTGCACCAACAATTCTAGAGATGTAGTGTTGGAATGTCCCATCCTCGCAGTGACCTATTAACTGTCGCCTTTGTGCTTGACTGACAGCCTCTGAAACCTGTAAGCTTATGCTTGCAGGTGAAAATATTCACGAACTTACTGTCGATAGTATTACTAAAAACCCTCCGGAAGCAATATGCAGTGAGATTCTCTTCATATCCAGCTCGTTGACCTAACCCAATGAGCATGTTACTTATGCTGTTGAATTTCCAGATTTGATCTTGGTGAATAACCCCCTTTTGATCAACTGACCGAAGAATTGGAACATCAAGCATGCTAGATTTAATCTTAAACCAGCATGTGTCAGTGCCTAGAGGTGTTGGTGTAGCTTCAAGGGAGGTAAACGAGTTACATCCCTCAATTGCCTGGTCAGCAAGAGCCAATACAAGAAAATATGCAACAGGACAGAAGAAGCACCTCTTTGGCTCTTCGTAGAGAAGTAACTGAGGCCTAAAAAACAGTTAGTTTAGATACATGTAAATAGAATTTGGGAACTTACGCATACTTTTCAAGATTACAGGTTCTCTTTCGATACCACAAATGAACAAGAAGGAAATATCCAGAGTATGCCTTGGTTGATTTTCAACCTAGTTAAAAGTCCTTGTAGTGAAGGCCCTCGTTGCTTCCGTAATACACAGTAGATTCTACAACTTCTCCTAGCCGACATCCTACTAGAGCAAGGATAATGATTAGGAAAGCAAGCTGCAAACGGATCCGGGAGTGCAGAAATTCATACTCGTCTGCCTTCCATAGAAAGGTTACAAGGTCTTCAGCAACTTCAAACAGAGCAACTGGTTTGTGGCGGACTTTTGTTGAGATCTTTCCCTCTGCAATAAGGTCTTGTTTTACAAAGCTTGAAAGAGCCATGTTCTCGTTGCGCCCGTAGACATGGCCTGTACGGAGTCTTATAACTAGTGTTAGGGCTGAAAGCCGATGCAGAAGGGTAACATCTGTTATGTTCTTCTCAAGGATGCCCTTTGTATGGTGCGCATACCATCGGAGGAATATCTGGATCTCCTTCACACTTGGAAATGTAGAAAGACACTCCTCAGCGCTTTGCTTCAGGATTTTTCAGGAGAAACTTTGATTTCTTAGCTAGACCTAGTGAAGCACCTATGACGCAACATACGTCTGCCATTTATTTAATATGTGTTGATATTGTTTATACTGGTCTGGCTTCAGGTGAGTTCGGAGCTCTTCGTCGGTCGGCGTGCCGGGGGTGCTTGACTCTTGTGCCAGCGCTACTAGATCGTCATCGTCGCTGTCCGACGTGCTGGTCGAGTAATCGCTTTCGTTCTCCATATAGATGCAAAGGGGGAATCGCAATAATGGGGCGTTGCAACAAAAGAGAAGCAACCTTGAATGAAGGGTCGAAATGAACGATCGCAAAGCGGTTGCAATGAAGCGGTTGCAAATAGTAGGATCACAGTAAAGGAAGGCAACTAAGGGGCACAATGAAGGATGCAATGAAGGGGGCAATGAGAGTGCGCATCGACGGAGGAGGACTACGTGTGCTGGACCTGGGCGCATGATAACTGCATACCAACATCTGTTAACGCGGAACCGAAATGTGCTAGTGTCATTTTACAGACGGCATATCAGCACGCGAACAACGGGAATACAAAACTCGGAACACAGAATTGGGTGAGCAAATTGCCCTAAATAGGAAACCAGGAACATGGCAACAGTTTATTCTGCGCTTAGTGTAGTCGACGTTCGCGGGGAGAATTGGGCCTCTCGTCCGATCGACCATACACAAGCCGTGTAGCGCCCGTTGAGTAGTACCGTGGGTGACCAGGTGCGAATAGCGTGGTGTTGTATGTTTTTTGTTTTTGCTCAATGGCCTTACACCATCCATTAGGCCGACGAAAATGGACTTGGCTTTTCTCTGATTCCTCTGCACGCATGGGAGGGCATCCGGAAAGCCCTTCTATTTTTCGCTAAGTGAGGTAAGCCTTTGGTGGAGCAGGCCAAAGATCGAGCTACTCGCTTGCGAATCTACCCACTGAACTTACTATGTACAACTCATTAAACGCGCCCTACCCGTCCCACGAACCACCTTACCGAGCGAAGCGAGGGAGTTCGTGGGACGGGTAGGGCGCGTTTTCATCTTCCGTTGGAAACGGATATTGCAGAACGCCTAGATTTCAATCTACTAAACATTCTAGTTTCAGAGAGCGCTCGCCGTTATTACCTGCCCCCTAGATTCCTCTCCCATTCTGAATAAGGATAAAAGCAAGTAATATTGTTCCTATAATCTGGCCTGCTGTGCCAGTATTACCTCCGGGACTGCATAGCACAGCCACCATTACGCCGCCACACCGGCTTCAGAAACGATGTGCTGTGCCGCACTATATTCGTCCCATGCACTTGAGAATAGGAACATGTATGCTTCCTCTCTCAACTTCAAATAAAGGGGCATAGCTCTATGAGGAATGTAAAGCAATCATGGGCCAAAAACTCTCACGGTGGTTTTTAACGCCACATCCACTTCCAACCGTACAAGAGCTTTGCGAGAGCTTCAAATCTCCTTGTGAGTTAGCGCTGCCTGATCGTGACGAGGTGCTGATATATCTCGATTTGAAAGCACATGTCCGTCAGGAACTGTTTGCACGACTCTATTCCAACAGAAGCCCGGAATCGATTGTGGACAACGGAGACCAGTGTAAGCCTGACCTGAGCATGAACATATACTATGAAATCTACTAACGCTGATCCAGATATCAGCGAAGAATGGCTGACCAAGCGCCTTTCACACCTTTACCCTGGCTTCGACAATACAGTCGCCGCCGCGACGCCCGTCTTATACAAGATCATTCTCCACCACAGCACATACCCCTTCAAGCCACTACCCAATGCCACGCTTACACCAGTTAAAACCGCTATTGCTGTGGCCCTTCTATCTGCAAATGATAGCACGATTAGCATTACACGTCGGGTAGATACGCACGCATTCTGTACCAGTCGTCGTAACTGGAACGACCGCATCCGTCTCCTGTTTCAAAGCTTATGTGATACCGACTGGTCTGAGCCATCAAGTAAAGAGTGTAGAGAAAAGGAGGATGACGAAGATTTGGTTGCGGTGATATTGAGCCTTCTAAGGTGGCAGTCGTGGGTATGGCACAAATATAGGGACGAAGAGCGCCTTCTCCAGGTTGCGAGCACGCTGCCTAGCTCGCATTCGCGAAGTTTGGATGGAAGCGTTTCTCTGGCTGATATTAGAGTTTTATTGGCACTGATAGTCGCTGCCAGCGTGGGAGAACGGCCAAAAGAACCGGCCGACATGCAAGTGGCAGTTGAGAGTAGAGCTCTCGCCCTGTCAAGTTGCTTCCCAGATCAAGATGGCCGTATCAGCTGGGAGGGATTCCAGCAAACAATAGCGGACTGCATGGTATGAGCTCTCTCTTGAGACATCATGTCGAAATCGCTGATACTGTAAAGCCACTTTTGCTGGCGGAGCTGACCGCC
This sequence comes from Westerdykella ornata, assembly GCF_010094085.1. Classification (NCBI taxonomy): domain Eukaryota; kingdom Fungi; phylum Ascomycota; class Dothideomycetes; order Pleosporales; family Sporormiaceae; genus Westerdykella; species Westerdykella ornata. The sequence continues at coordinate 357,031 of NW_022986869.1, read as the reverse complement.
CTCATGTCAAATCTGTTTCGTGTGGAGAATCGCGAGGACTCTTTTGGTTATTTAATTAAATACTCGTGGAGAGTACCACCTGCGGTGAATATACGTGCCAAACTCTAGTAATAAAGCTTCGCTGACAGTAACAGATTGGCGGAACAGAATCCCAATCTAAGATATCTTCTCTCACAATGCCAGAGCTCGCCCAGCTCGGACTGGTGATACGTCGACAGGACTTAGATGACCTGCGCCTGCTCAGGAAAGATGATCCTAAATCACTCTCGAGCTCAGACATCAGCAGATTGTTCAATGACTCCCCCAAGGACCATACTCTCCTGCTCGTGCGCGGCAGAATGAAAAACAACATACCCATACTAATCTGTACCGTTCCATTTCTTACTGCCCAGTGGTCACCCGATGAGCGGTATTTCCTTTCGGAGAATCGGCTTTCCACTGTAGGGATGGACACGGACTGTATCGTGCAGTTGCTACCGACGCATCGCGTGCTGAGAAGTACCTCCGAACTTGCGCAGGTGAAGACTAGTGCAGTAGAACCAGACGATCTGCTGATTGATCTCGGACGCATTAAGATGCGGTTTGCCAAAGGCCTCGAAACAGGAATGCTAGACTCAGGATCGGAAAGTGTGTCTTTTACGGTGGAACTGATGGAGGTCTGGGGACGATGAATACCAGCCGGTTATCATCACTTAACAAAATGCTATGTTCCCTTACCAGTGTACCTCCGATACATGTCTTGCAGTCGAACCAGCAAAACGTTCGCCTGGAGCCAGATTTTTGAACCTCACTACTGCATAACTTCGGATTAAGCAGAAGTAGCTATGCTCCCAAGCAAGTACTATATGCGGCCAATCCCACATTTTCCCCGGAGTGGGCGCATTCAGGTGATCCATCAGCTCGCTGCCCTGCAATCTCGGCATCGGTATCTACTTTTCTCTTAGACTCTACGTCTAGCGTCCTCGTCCTGGTTAATGCGATGCGACTGCGCTCGCCAAACGTCCAGAAATAGGCCTATGCACGGACACCGAATCCTTCGACTCTGGACGCGTAAGCGTAAGAGAGCGAACACTAGTGGAATCGCTTTAGGGGTAACGGCAATATTAATGTATAATAACAGGCACGAGGCTCCATGATAATCTCCAACTCGAGGCAATATGAAATTCCTACTCTTGTCACTCGTTCCATTGGCGGCGGCCACCTCGATCGCAAGACATGTCAGAGGCGCGGACACAGACGCGTCTAATAATCTCATCGTAAAAGCGTCTACTGGAACTTATACTGGATTAATCGATCCGCAGTTCCCAAAAACACGACAATTTCTCTCCATCGCATTCGCTGAACCGCCAGTCAAGTCCCGTCGTTGGTTGCCTCCGAGAAAACTTCCCCGGTCCGATCGGCGCTTCAATGCTTTGGAGCTACCTCCGTCCTGCCCGCAGTTTGTATCTTCGGTTCCATCGCTCCTGAGTGAGTACTTAGCAGACGGTGCTCTCATCTACAATGGAAAGGATAATCACACCTCGGGGCTTGTTGGAGCGGCGACCTCGGAAGACTGTCTTTATCTAGGCATATGGACTCCTGCGAATGTGACATCCAAGTCTAAGTTGCCGGTCTTATTTTTCATGAGCGGAGGCGGGTTCCAAGGTGGGGGTGTCCATATTCCATACCAACTGCCCATGGAGTGGGTTGAGCGTTCACAATCGCACATCGTTGTCACGATCAATTACCGTACCAACATCTTCGGTTTCCCCAACGCAGCGGGACTCTCGGAACAGAATCTTGGGGTCCTGGACCAGAGGATGGCGCTAGAATGGGTGCGCGACAACATCGCAGCATTCGGCGGTGACCCAACGGCCATCACGCAATGGGGTCAGTCCGCCGGCGCGATGTCTGCTGACGCACACGCATATGCCTTCTACAAAGACCCTATTGCGAGAGCCTATTTTCTGCAATCTGGCACATCATTCAGCGGGGGCGGAGTCCTCGACAACACTTTCTCCAATTTCACCTTCGTCGCCCAGCATGTGGGCTGCAATTTCACCACGTCGAAGTCTCCACAGGCACGAACGCAAGAGCTGGATTGCATGCGGAAAGTACCATTCGAGCGCATCTCCAACTTCGTCGGGCAATATGGCGACAGTGGCGCTGCACCGGCACTGTCATTCCTGCCAGTGGTGGACGAACGCATCATCTTCTCCGACTACGAAGCACGGGGGAAGTCAGGCAAGATTGCACGCCTCCCGGCGATATTGTCCAACACGGCCAACGAAGCCTCGTCGCTTGTCCCATTTTCGCCTGCTGGATTCCCCCAAGACGTTATTCTGGCAGTCGAGCTAGCACAGTTCGTCTGCCCGACGTACAAGTCCACAGTCCAACGAAATCAACTCTCCGTTCCGGTCTACCGATACCAATTTGCGGGTAGATTCCCCAACCTCAATCCTCTAGAGTGGACCGGGGCCTATCACGGAATCGACATTCCAATGATTTTTGGAACGTACGACTTGGTGAAGGGACTGGGGGATGTACCCGAGCTCGAGAGAGAGACCAGCCGCGCAATCCAGGACCATGTTCTTGCCTTCGCCAAGGATCCTTATAACGGTCCGCAAAAGCTCAACTGGCAGCCGCTCGACACGCAGGCTCCTCAGGGTGGCCAACTCATTCGCTTTGGGGCTGGGGGTAAGGCCGTGCAGTACGTCGATGGCGTCAAAGTGGACGGTGTATGCCAGGGAATCGGGGAGTATGACGCATTCCCGTAGAGTTGAGAATGTTCGAATCGTATTCGGATCCGGTATTCGCCTTAAGCTTGAGGGATATGTGTTATCTACCGTAGGGTACGAGCTACGTCTAGACTAGATTTTTGGAATTTCCGCAAGGGAAACACTGCCCAGTTTCAATGTTTGTAAGCATAATACAGGACTAATTTACATTACGAATCCTGTTAGGGTATGGAGCAAGATTAGTAGATATTGATAAGCGAGGCATGTGTAGAAACCAGGTTGCGACTTCCCCCACATTTCCACTCCATTCGACGAAAACCCCAGCGCTTGAGAAACCGCATAGCGGACCCTATTTTCCTCATCCAAGTCATCATTGCAAAAAGACAAACTATGTTGTCTAGTCGCGGGCAGAAATATGCAGCACTGGACCTAGCGGCACTTTATACGAACATTCGCGCAGGGCCATATGACAAGGAGAAGTGCCCAAATGGATTCATCTCTCTTACAATGGCCGAAAATGTGCGTATTAGAAACCGTCACAAGTCCCTCTCCTTTCATGGGCTGCGGTGTGAGCTGAAACAATGTAGTTCCTTATGTACGAGGAGATGCTGAGATACATCAAGACGAAGGTCAGTGTGCCAACTATACCCATGAAGCGAAACAACAATCATCTGAACCTATTTAGTGTCTACCGTCAATCTACGCCTCTGCGTTGACTTATCACGAAGGCCCGTTCGGATCGATGCGGTTGAGAACAGCAATGGCCGACTTTCTCAATGGAAAAATATCGCCTGCATCATCCATTTCAGCCGACAATGTATCTTTCGTCAGCGGAATCACAGCACTCAACGAGATTTCTGCTTTGTGTCTCACTGAGGAGGACGAGGGCGTACTTCTCAGCATGCCCATTTACGGCTCCTTTGCGCGGGACTTTGAAACAAAGTCAAAGTATGCTCCATATCCGTAATTGAAACTGTGCCTCACTCACAGGGAATATAGCTGCAAGTTGATATACACACCTTTCGGTGACGTGGACCAATTCAGTGTCCATGCGATCGATCGGTACGAGCAAGCGCTGGAAAAAGCTGAGAAAAGTGGCACCAAGATCAGAGCACTGATTATCAGCAACCCGCATAATCCTTTAGGTAGAAAGAGCAGATCTTCGCCAGTGATCATTGCTAACGTTTAAGGTTAGGCCGTTGCTACACTCGCGATGTGCTCAAAGCTCTGATGCGCTTTTGCAACGAACACAAAATTCATCTCATCAGCGACGAAATATATGCGCTATCTGTGTATCATACAGACGATAGCCACCCAGCTTTCACTTCGGTGTTGTCTATTGACCCAAGCGGTATCATTGATCCCAACCTCGTGCACGTCTTGTATGGCATGTCAAAGGTGCAGTACATATCTCCTTTCGCGAACCTTATAATTGAGGGCAGTGCACTGATGGGCATATGAACTTCAGGATTTTGCTGCCGCAGGTCTCAGACTTGGATGTCTGATTTCCGAGAACGCCGAGATGACAAAGGCAGTACGGTCGTTATCGTGAGTTTCCGACTCAAATGTGTTCCAGGAGTTCCCCGCTGCTAACGTGGTTTGCAGGCGTTTCCACTGTGCGTCGCCGTTGACCTGTGACATTGCAGCGACGATCCTCGAAGACAAGGAGTTTCATGACGCATTCCTCGAGAAAAGTAATGCTGCTCTACGCGAGCACCAGGGAATTGCGACGAAGATGCTCACTGAGGCCGGCATCCCCTTCGCTCCCAAACCGTATGTGCACATTCTTTCTGGCATGGTGATCCTGGCGCACTTGTGGCTTACATCGTTCCAGAAACGCCGGATTCTTCCTGTGGATTGATCTTTCCAAATGCCTGCGTGGCGAGGACTGGCAGGCAGAGACGATACTGAAAGGGAAGCTTTTTGAAGCAGGTATAGAGATGTCGTCTGGAGAAGCGTATCATGCGGAAACACCGGGCTGGTTTCGCTTCATCTTTTCGGTAAACAGGGATGTGGTGTTGGAAGGTCTCCGCAGGTAAGTATTCTGATGGTCGATGACTACCCTAATTGCATCTGATAATGAAGCAGGATCGTATCTTTCTATAAGGCCCATACTTTCCTTGAGAACTAGAGATCGGTCTTATCTCCTGGATGCGACAGAGCTCTCGTACCGGAAGAAAGATAGAGGGTCGTCTTGATCATTTCGTTAGAGAAACGCTAAACTCTCTCTATGTACACATATACCAGCGCCAGGCAAACCTAGCAGCAACGCAAACAACAATGAGCGTATCGCATACCTCTATTTAGTTCTCCAAAAGCAGAAACCAGACACGACCCCACATACCGGCATTGTTCCTGCAAAAACTGAGTAAACAACGGTGTATGCGGATTTTTGAATGCCGGCGAAACAGCTATTCCCAGTGGGCTTACAGCCAATGTAAACATATACACAGTCGCATAGCGATGAAGGCATTCCGAATAGCTTGTTCGATTGGAAAAGAAGATAATAGGTATAGCGAGAGAGAATGCGGAAGAGAGAGAGAGAGAGAGTAGGGAGAAGGATGGAAAAGGATAGAAGGGAGGGGAACCGAGTAGAAGGAGGGAGAAGGAGATCGATATCAAGAGAGAGAGAGAGGAGAGCATAGTGAAAGCGGAAGCAAGGCAGCCTCGCCAAGACTAGTTCACCTGGCTTCACCGTCGATTTGACGCGGCTACTAAAACGCCCTAGCTTCTGTTTGCTAGCCTTTTCTACATAGTACAATATCTATCGGAAGCCGTCCGTCTCCATTGCTCTACAGTCAACTCCAGTTTCTCCCATCACTGTGGGATACACACACGCGGCACCTTGGTCTCCGATTCTCAAATCCCAACAACACGATGGAGGGCGCGTTGGCCGAACTGAGCGTCATTGCCGAAAAGGTCAACCATGTCGGTGAGGAGCTTGAACGAAGAGCGAGGGAGCGTGAGCGGGAGCTCTCCGAACACTTGGCTATCGTGACAGCTAGGGCGGTGCTCCGAGCCCGGGATCGTGTACTTGTCGCGACAAAGGCGCGAAAGGAGGCCGAGGAGGCAATTAAACCGCTTCGCGATAGCATGGAGTACCTGGGGCCAAAGTTGGTTGCAAGTGTTGAGGCCACATGGTTGCAGATCCATCGCGCTTGGAGTGATCAACTGAAAGACGCTATTAGTGAACTGGAGCCGTCACTACCAGCAGGCGTGGATTGCGCCACTGTCAAGATCGAGTTCAATGGAAAGCCGATCCGACTTGAACTGAGCAAAGGGAAACATCCGCAACCCAACGCCAACCCCAGCCACGACGCGGACTTCTTGACGCAGCTTGGTTTCGACGACACGTTCATCAGTACTGTCTTGAAACAGAATTCGGATGCCATGGAGATCCCTGTCGACACAGATACCAATATCAACTCGGAGAAGCGCAAGAATGAGAAGAAACTGGGCTCACTGCGCCCCGAGCTGGATGAAAACCCTGGAGCAGTGGGCGCCCCATCTGCTCCCTCGAATGGAGACCACGACGCACCAACAAAGCCTTCTACTGCGCCAGGTAATAGCGCAGTGACTCCGACCAAGCGAAGATTGGACGTTGAGGAGGGTGAGGGTGAACCAGAATCGGCTAAGAAGCAAAAGAAAGAGGAAGAATTTGACTTCAAGTGGTATTACTTTGAGTGGTTCTACCTATAGGGGTTTTCATGTGTTTAGGAGTGAGGTCTGGGCGGGACGTCCACGGCGGAAGAGAACTCAGGCCAATTCTAAGATGATCGCCACGGGAATGCGATTCAGAGCAGGTGAGGCGGCCAACTATAGCCAAATAGAGACATGATTCGACGCCGATGAAGGTGAACATTTCTAGTAAACGTTTGTGCAACATCTACGCTTCCCGAGCCACAAGCATCACGCCAGCTTCACGCGAGCAACATCCCCCACTGGTAATCCATGTCGAAACAACCTGCTACCGCAAAGACCGCAAAGGGACGCTCCGAAGGCAAGGCACTCCTAGTTATTGACGGTCAGCAGCTCGCCCTAACAATACAACAGCAACGGACGCCCTCCAAGCAAAACCACCGACAGCGGAGACGCTCCGAGCCCTTAGAGGTGAACACTGCCCGTGATCGCCTTTTTCCGCATCGCTAACAAAGCCGAAAGACCTATCGTTAGAAGTTTAAGCGGAACTGCGCAACTTTCCGGGCCTCTGCGACAGAGGATTCTGGTTGGAACTTGCTCGGGATGCAGACAACGCCAGTAAGGAGGCGGAGAAAAGGGAGACTGCACGCCCTGCAGAAACTGGACATGTTGTCAAGTCGGAGTCGGATCCGGCCATGGAGCGTCTAGATCCTGCGACGTGGCACCCATTGGACTTCGTCCGCATCCGCAATTCGTATCGCTATGCAAGATCCTCTCCGCATTGAGGTCAAACGCGGGTGTAAGAGCGAGCCGGGAGAAAGGAGTGGATACATTCTGCCGAAGATGGTGTAATAGCATTGAACCATTACTCGGAATAGAGCCGCTAGCCGAACAAAAGATGTGCCTGAACCTGTCACGTCCCCGTGCTCCTCGATCCCTATACTAAGAAAAGATGGAGTGGGTGGTCTTGGGCATAGTGGGCATAGCGGCGGATGGTATAGAATTGGCATGATACCGAGATCGAAGCCTGCGCTTTGGCGAGTGTGTTCAGTGTCACTGGCATGCTTTGGCGATACAGCTGTCGCACGGCTATACAATGAACGGGCCCTTACATGAGCACTGTACTCATTAGAGTCATGGAGACGTGCTTAAGTTTGACCTCTCAGGGTGACGAGGAGTTCAGATCATTAAAGTTCACGAGGGTTAGGTAAGGTGGAGCAGAGTCCAGTATAGCGCAACGCGGAACTGACTGCCAGATTTCGAGCCGGTGTGGTTATGCTTAGCAAGACAACATAATATCCAGGGCTGTATACTGTCCCCTTCTCTTCGCCCACATTAAGATATTATCGCCTTCGCTCAAGTCGCCTTACATTGGGTGTTCTCTAGAACCTGGAGTAATCTAAACATTTCCTTTGTTGCCTTGTAGTATCCTCGTGGAGAAATGCGAATATTAAAGAACGTGAGGCTAAGGAGTTGGTGCTTGGCCATTCTTACAGTGTCAGACGGTTAATCGAAAGAGTAAACTCACAGCTTGTAGGTAGATTGAGTACTTACTTTTAGGGATAAGGAGCGTATCACAGCTCATCATGTTCGTTTGTGCGAAGCATGTTAAACGGATTCCATGGTGTAGGAATAGCATCGCCAGGCCGTGGCGGCGTCCACTCTTCATATTTGACTCCCGGGGCGCAGAGGTTCGGCGTCGAACCAATACCCGTACACAACCCACAGATATGCGTTCCGCACTCCACTGGTGGAATATCGGTGACCACCTCGTGGCAAATCATTAAGCCAAACGTACACTGTGCGCAGGTGTGGGTAGGGATGCAGCACGGCTTTTCGGCGATATGAGGACCGCATCGTACGCATCTCTGCTTTCTCCCTGTGATACAGTAGCCACCATCGCCAGAATTGCTGAAGATACCAGTTGCTCGAGAGTTAGACGGACAGGTTGAGTCGCAGAATGGGGCTGTGCCTTCCCACCAGCATTCGCATCCCGCGTTGGCGATGCTCACTGAACCTGCAATCAATAAGAGGATTCTGTGAACGTAATTGAACTTCATTTCGAGTAGTAGGAGGCCTTGGAGAGAAATATGATATTTGGAAGTCCTGCGGGACACATTTATTGATTAAGCTGAGCTTCTTCTGTGAGAGTGGTATATCTATTCTTATCTCTACTATCTTCCCATTAGCTTCTTTTATGCTTCGTGATGGTGTGACTTTACATCATTCTTAAATCAACTAGTATTGCGGGGCAATTAGCGGCTCGTACCGTCCTATCAGAAACTACTTGCCTATGTAATTGTTTCTCCCGATCTCCGAGTGTGAAGCAGGGCAGTGCTCAGGACCGCCATCAAGAGGTTTAAGTTAAGCAGGTAGTAGAGGTTTCCAACTCGCTTGTGGATTACGTTAACGATACGGTTAGCTGTGTTGAGTTGCTAGGCGAAAGATGCTCGGTTCGGTGTCGGAGACCCACACGGAAATTTCCAGCCACCCCGTCGGTGAAAAGCACAAACTCACCACTCCCAAAAAGCAACCACAACTTCAAAAAGTTGATCACGGCAGGATTCGAACCTGCGATCTTCTGATTCGTAGTCAGACGCCTTGCCATTGGGCCACGTGACCATTTGTTGAAGCGAATAATTTTTTTGGTTGTGAAGAAAATTCATATAGTGGTAATAGGCCAACACGGCATCTTCAAAACGAAGAACTTATCACTCGTAAATGTGAAATTCTTCGGGGAAGCCAAAGAAGTATAGGTACGTCTTGTAGATTTGGGCTAATGGTATAGTTCCTTCCTGAGAAGAATAGAAATCGCAAACAGTACTACTAGATGGTCTATTCCTTACTGTTGAACTTACTGCAGAGTTAGAGATACCCTAGGGTGCGCCGCGGTCCGTGTATTGACCGCAAAGACTGTTGTCTAACTTAGGCTCACCTTTATTCTGCTCTATGTAATGAAAAAGACCGCGATACTTCTGAATGCAAAAGCTCGAGTAATATCTTGCGCATGAAGTTACATCATGCTTTGTTTGAGGCAAATTGCACGATAAAAGGGTGTTGAAGGTGTAGCAGGAGCCTAATTATGCCTACGGTCAAAGAAAGTGCTGTTCCTAAGAACCTCACCATACAGAAAGCGCCCATGCCTTCTTCATCTATCCAGAGGAAACCACCTCTTCTAAACACTCTACTCACCCCTTACTTTGCCTCTATCCTCCTCGTAGCCTTCCGGCTCACTTAAAAGGATAGGGAGGGAAACAATGCACTGCGGATTAGGGATAAACGGATTTCAGAGGCAGTGTTACCCAAGCATGTCCAGATGACTTTGCAGATGACTTCTCTTTCCGCTGGGTTAAAGAGCGATGCAGGGTCAGATGTCCGGCTTCAAGGCAAGAGCATTCATCCCCGATGGTCTCATATTCTAGACACCCATCCAAAATAATCACCGGACCAGTTCAGTCGGGTCATCACGGTCGTTTCGTCGCCTTGAGTGGTGGAGAAATTCTCTTGCGTGATGACGCTTAGAATACGCACCCGGTCAGAGAGTGTGTAGGAATAGAATCGACAGAAGCAAACACGCCCGTCAACAAACATGGAGTCATGTTGATGATAAGAAATCAGGCGTCCTCATGGGATACGCGTGTTCCGCTCATTGACTATGAGCTGATCAAAGTCAACTATCACTCAGCGGCTACGCCGGCATGACCTCTTGTCAAGGATGCCTCACCGCTCAGAACTTGCAGACAAACAGAGTTTGAAAAGACGGCTGGTAAAAAGGTCGGAACCCACCGCGGATACGATGTCCGTAACGCCCCGCTCGCAGGGACGCCTAAGAAGCAGAGATTCGGCGGTCGGCGCTGACTGATGCCGAAGTGACAGCTCAAAACGGCTGTAGAATCCTGCAAAGTGGCCTCTGAACGTGCAATCCATGTCCAAGTTGTCACCAGATTTTTTAGTATGGCAAAGTTTCCATATCCGCGGGATGTTGGATGGGAGCAAGGGAAAATGTTGGCCTGGGACTGAGTTGAACCAGGTCCTCGGGAACGCTATCAGTACACACTGCAGAAGTTGGTGGCGAGATGCAAATTCCTTTGGCACGGACAGTACAGGTATTGAGGCGAGAAACCCTGGTATCCGGTTTGCGCTAGTAGGCTGGACATGGACTTGTGAATAGGAGCAATGCATTACAGGTGCCGCTCAAACTAGGGTATGCATCCGTCTCTATAGGAAATTTAGCTGGGTGGAGAAGATCATCCGCGCAACGTTTGTTAGGTTCGTATCGAATCCCATTCGAATCACGGCAAGCGATAGCGGCATATGGCCTAGCAGTCTAGAGTAATCACGAGTTAAAGGCGCTCAAAGTCCGATGCAAAGTCCGTCCAAAGCCAGCTGAGATTGCTCTAGGCGAATCGTGACCCCATTGCTTCCTAGAAGATTATTCGCTATTGTAATCGATCCCTGTGTACCTCGCACAAGTCCCGCAACTCATAACATCAGATGATGTGGCTGTAAGAAGCCCTGTCCCAAAAGGCTTCTGGAGCTCTCAAGCTTCCCTGTCAGAGGCTTCTTCAGACATCCCACGTACGCTATCGGTAGGACTGCTCTAGTGCGACTGAGGCGCAGGATGCAAGTGGATCCACGTGCATGACACATAGAGAATGTGGATATATTTCCCAAAATGGTTTCCGGTGTGCCGCTCTACCGCTTGTAAGCTCCATGTTGCGGCCTACGGAGTAGTTTTAGAATGCACGGTACGATCAGGCCTAGGGTTCAGCGGAGCCGCGTACAAGCCCCCGCCAGACATGAGGCGTAAACGATGGTCAGTCCGCGGTATTGGTTGATGACGAGTCACGAAAGCGGGACCAATGAGATTCAATTCGTGTAGATGATGCCTAGGAGTATGCTGCGACCCTTTAGAGCTTAACATTCGGCATGATCTCCGAAAATATGAGGGAAAAGAAAATGAGTTTTGACAAATAACTTCAAGGAATTTTCAGTCCTTTCCGGTACTTGACGCGAGTAAAACAAGCAACACTCAAGATTGTCGGGCCCGTACCGCTCCCGTGCACTACGTTAGGGTATTCGGCTACGCGGCCGCTATACTAGTTGCAGTGTGGATTGCCAGAGGTGCTTAAAATAGATGAAAATCCGCGACCACTAAACGTCAAACTAACCAGTACTTGGTACCTAGTAGGCTAGCAAATACGGTGCGTTCAGATAGCTTGGTGGTAAATACGAGTGACACCTGTAACGAAGGCCTATTTGATCACGGCAAGTCTGTTCCTCGCAAATGCCGAAGCTACACCATGCATCAAATCATGGCTATATCCGTAAATAACTTCCGCTGTGTCGTGTTACACAGGGTAGTATATGGCATACAAACGGGCGTTTCGAACTGTTTCACGCCGAATAGATCTAGTCCCATCGACCGTTCGTGCCCAGCTACTTTTCACACGATTCTGGCCGCCTACGGAAGGGATAACGGAGTCGAAAATCTTGAGCCTCTTTCAATCTCCATAGTTTCTCTCTCCGATCCACTGACGCGTTCACCGCTTCACTGCGTCGCTTGCAGACTTCTACCGATGGCGGAGGTCTCGGTTTGCGGGCAGCAAAGCCGACTGAGTCAGCCTCTGCGTAAGCCCTCAACTGTAATGAGCGTTTACTGGCGCTGAAGTGCCCAGTGCAGCTTCCAGAAGTCACAGAAGGTTGGTTTGGCATGTAGTTGGTGACTTGTTCTGTTTAGTGGCGTCGTGCGAAGGTACAGAGGAAGCTAGGAGATAGCAAAGTACATACCCTTGGATAATGGGATGCAGGGATTGCACGACTGGAAGCATCGTGTGTCCCGAGGCGGGTCGACCCCTTGTCCCGTGGCGCAATAACCTGCAGGTAAGCACAGATGCATATGCGGCTGCGGAGGATGGGACAGGGCTTCCATGTGGATCGCGGATGGCTGGCTCCCTTATCAACTTCCCGCTGGCGCCTAGCAGGGTGGAGGATGACTGTGTGGCGTCAGTATTCTCTACGACACCGTCGTAACGATTTCCAGAACGCACTTAATGCATACTGCGGCTGCTTCACCTCATGGGAGGGTTCGACCAATAAGCCCTACATCACTGACGTTCGGCTCTGCCATTCTGCCATGGGTCTGTATGTGGGTCGGCCGAGGACATCTGTCTGTTGTTCAAGGGTCATTACACAGCTTGAGAATGCGGATTTGGCAATTAGGCAAAGAGATGCAGGTGGTGAGATCATAGATTGGGAGAACTACCCGAAAAGCACTCAAGCCAACGCTAAATTGAGGGAGGAGCACACAAGATTCATGACAGCCCAAAGATGTCACAAGACATTCCACGACAAAAGAGACAATATATCTAAATCCTTCCGAGACCAATGCGGCCACCAAGATTCCGACAAGCCGTGACAGATGGGGTTGGGGTAACTGTTATGGTCCTGGTCCACGTGGCGCGAATGGTGACTGTTGTTGTCGTTGCCGTGTAAGTGAAAGCGAGTTGGGTCCTTGTGGGCGTCGGCAGTGTCACAGTCGAGGTGAAGACGCCTGAATAGATGGTGGTCGGGGGAAGTGTCGATATCGAAGTAGTGGAGACGATGACGGACTCTGTGCTGGTCACTGGTGCAGCAGTCTGCGTGACGGTTGTATTGACAGGAGTGGATGCCGTGACTGTCAACGTGGGCGCATCAGGCGCACGCTCCTCAAGAGGTGCGGCCTTAGCTTTCAGATCACGCTTGAGCTTAGCAGCCTCAATGCGACTGCGTGCATACTCATAATCAATTGCTCTGTCGGTTCTGCGGACATAGCGATTGTACTTGCCGCGGCTGGGTACACCAGTAGGGGTTTCCAAAGCGACGGGATGAATCAATGTAGGTGAATAAGTGAGTGGCTTATCCTTTTTACCACGGCCGGGTATAGTGCACGTAGCGGTGACAGTCTTCGTGGTAATACGGAGATCATTCGTCCAGGTCAATTTGGTTTGAGTGAACGTCTTTGTTAACGTAGTGGTGACGGGCATGGGCGTAATCGTGCTGGTGCGCTGAGCGGTGGCAGAGGGAAGGGTGATGGTCGTAAAGGGCCCAGTCGTGGAAATGATAGTCTGGGTTGAAGTTGACGTAGTCACCACCGTCGGCGTTGTGGTTATACTGAAGGTCACAGTCGGCGTAACGGTGGTCGTGGCTTGCGGCCCGGCATCAATCGAGATATCTGCCGAAGGTTAGCAATGTATGGAAGATACGTGACGGTGTTAGAGTTACCTCTTTCCCACGCGAATGGAAAACCATCATCATTGTTACCAACAACAATGATGATCCACTCTCCCGATACCATTTGGTTTTTCAGGATGGGGCATGTAGACAACTTGGGAGTGTTGCCAGGAGTTGTTCCAACCTGGGAGCAAAGATACTCATCCCCGCTAGGGTCAACAAGAAGGATATCGGCAACATCGTCATTGCACCCTTCAAATGTGGAGACACAAGTGAAGCTCTCATTCGAGTTGGTATTAATGAAGTAGTGCCCTTCATCTACGAAATCCACTCCGTAGGAGAGACAGACCGAATTGGGATCAGTGACTGCCAATGTAAGCAGAGCAGCAAATGCTGAAAGAGAAGTCAAGCGAGGAGAGAACATGATGAAGAAAAAAATTAGACCTGAGGAGGATGGACAACACGGGAGTCGAGACGGGTGGGTGGTTGAGCTCAGTGAGGGACAGCGCAGCGGTCTTTTGTATGCTCCCACAATGGAGCTGAGAAATTCATAGTCATATCAAGGCGTTCCTGCCGCGCCCGTCCTCCGAGCTCTGGCAGCCAGCGCTCTCGTTTGATGGAGCCATCGAGCTGCCTAGAGGCACAACATGCACCTTTTGGTGCGGTCCAGGTCACCCCGAGCGGAGAGGCGGAAGGAATAGGCCGTGCTACTCGAGTACCTCCATGAGCGGTCCTCTGGTCCTGCTTGCGCCACCGCAGGAATGCTGGCTCGTGTGCCTCTGGTGCGCAAGAGAGACATTCACTGCACATGGCCATGGGTTCTCGAAGTCCAAAAGCGGTGACGTATTAGATAAGCAGCCTTGGCATGATCGGGAGCAGGGGTCAACTCGCCTCAGGTCCTTATGATCCCAATTATAGCCGCCGCAACCTCACCTCTTCCCCCGTTCGATCACAGAATGGATCACAGAATGCCAACGACAGCTCACCTGCAGCCCGCAGACGCAACCCACCCTACCCGACGACTGATCGTTCCTCGCAGGTGCCTGGCCTCGTACGCCCTGCCCTGCGCTTGGTAGTAACAGCTGCATTGCACACTCGGATCAGCCCCATGACGCGGACCCGACAGCCCTCCGAAGCCTCAGGGAGGCCCATGTAGCTGTGTTGAGCTGCACGACGACTGCTGATCTCCGCTGTCATCCCGGCGACCCGTCTTCCACGCTCGTGTTCCCGACCGGCCGGGAGATGGTTACCACGGGCACGCCCCAAGCATGCGCTTCATGCCTACTCTGAGGACCATGTATCACTCGACCGCCTGTCTCTGAGGCCACTCAATGGTCCAGCTCGAACAAGTGGGGCTCTGCCACGTTCTGTCCCGCATGGTGCTGCTGGACCTGACTTGAAAACACGAGGTTTACAAGTCCTAGCTGCTGACAATGACTTGTTCATGCAAGCTCAAAGTAAGACATTCACTGGAAAACCTGGGAGAACATACCAGGAGCCCCGCCGCCTTCCCTGGGCCCCCAACACTGGCTTCCTACTTGGTTCAATGTTGTATTGAAATGCCGCAGCTACGTTTCCGTGCGTACGTGTACGCAAAGCCCGGGACTTTGCAATAGGCCTCTGACTCCGGCGGTGCATTCGCAGTCGTTATCATCACGTTCGGGTCCCTTTGCCCCACACTTGTGGCTTCTTCTGCAGGATGCATCTCGTCTCTTTTTTCCCAGTTGGGCGTTCTGCAGGAAGTACCGTTCTGATGTTGCCGACTTCGTCTGGTGATTGTGCGGCGCAAGTTTGATGCTCTCGGCACTTGGTCGGCTTCTCATTGCCTACGGAACACTACATGCCAATGCACCATGGACACCTCTCAATAGGAATTTACCTTGCCTTTGGGTCCCAGGGTCGCACATTGACCGGGCGGTGCGTTTTACAGGTCTAAGTCCCTAGAACCGGTTTACGAGGATCCCGTCTGGAGCAGGGTTGAATGATTCTAACGTTACAGGAGTCAGGGCCGGAAGCATGACCATGGTCGCCACTTTTACCGTGATGGTCAGCCTTCCTTCGGACTTGAGAACATCATCGCCCAGTGCAGGGTGCAGCTATCGAATTTTGAAGACCAATACCAATTCCTCAAACGGCCTCAGCTCCGGGTATCAGCGCCACGCACTGAAGCGTGGTCCTGAAAATAGACTTCTTTTTGCGATGACAGCGGATTCAGGACTGACATGACGAATATGCCGTGCCTCCGTCGTGACCGGAACTTTTCCCACTGCATCGACCAAGGGTGTAAAAGACAAAATATTGGCTACGCGGCACGAGCCACGTGCTCTGACCCTCGCCGACTAGGACGACAAGCCACCAGCAGCCATTAGCACAGGCACTCAGCTTGTAGGATGTCTATATCCTTAGTCGGTACCTGAGTAGCGCCACCGCTCCTTGGACCCGTCCAGTCCAATACGTAATCCCAGTCGTTTTCTCATTTCCTATTGCAAAAGTATCTTATATATCTGTCACCCCAAGCTATTTCCCACCGCATTCTTCAGTGTTTCCTCTGATAAGCTTGTCATCTCTAGGCTTTGTGAGGTCCCATCCATTTTTGATATCTTTATTGTCTTGTCTCGTTGGCCCACTGGGCTCCCTCGAAAATGTTGCTTCACCAGATAGCATGCTGGCTGTCTTTTGGTACAGCTGCCTTAGCAGCAACCATTCCTCGTGATCCCTCTGTCCAGCAGGGTTCACCTGTCATCGTCGAGAGACAGGCAACTACAACTACTCCAGTTCCCGACGGAGAGTGCACCAACGGTCCTCGAACGAGGAATTGTTGGTCTAAAGGTTTCAGCATTGCGACCGACTTCGACGCGAAATCTCCACCGGCCGGCAAAACTGTTACTGTACGAAGAGCCTGAGATTTCATCCCATATCCGCTGACTTTGCCAGTACAACCTTGTTATTACAAACACGACTTTGGATCCCGACGGATCCGGGCCAAGACTTGCCATGGTGGGTTTTCCATTTTCCATGACGGAGCTTCTACTCACGGTCTTTAGCTCATTAACGGCACATATCCCGGTCCGACTCTCAGAGGTAGGTTTTGCGAGGCGACCACATGCCTGATGTATACTTACATGCGCAGCGTCTTGGGGAGATACTCTCGTAATCAATGGTAAGTTCCTGTTGAGTTGTGATTTAGTCCCGCTAATCCTTCTCAGTGAAGAGCGAACTGCAACATAATGGGACGGGCATTCATTGGCATGGTGTGAGGTGCGGCTTCCCCCACTGGTTCGACCAGACCCATAGCACCCAAGCATGGCAGTTGGCTATGCTGTTGTGTCACATTCCGTTTCTATTCTCAAGATCGGCACTGACCTAGTTTCATACAGACAGTTGAACTCGTGTCAGCACGACGGAGTTGGAGGAGTGACGGGTACGATTCCCCCATAGGCAATGAATCCTTTGCTAACACTGACTCAGAATGCCCCATTGCACCGGGCCACACGCGGCAATATGTCTTCAAGTGCACTCAGTTCGGTACCACCTGGTATCACTCGCATTGGAGCGCGCAGTATGGCGACGGAGTCGTTGGTACTCTCATCATTGTAAGTGGTGTAATGATCAATTGTTGATGCAATCATTGACAAGTGAAGGATGGCCCGGCCACTGCCAACTACGATGAGGACCTTGGTGTGATGCCTATCACAGACTGGTACAACAAGCCTGCGTTTGAGTTGAATGAGCAGGCGCAGCTGTCGCGGACCGGGCCTCCTGTTCCGAACAATATCCTGGTGAATGGCATGCACAAGAGTAAAGGTGGTAAGGGTGAATACTACAAGTTGAAGGTTCAAAAGGTAAAGAAGTGAAGGCGGCAACCCATGTTCCGAACCAGGCTGACGCTTAGTGTAGGGCAAGAAATATCGCGTCAGATTGATTAACACGGCGGTCGACAGTGTATTCCATGTCTCTTTTGACGGGCATCCATTCACAGTCATCACTTCGGATTTCGTGAGTAGCCTCCCTCCGCGTCTGATTGGGGCTAGTGCTGATCCTGCAAGGTTCCCATCAAACCATTCGTGGCGACGCAGTTGACTCTCAACATTGGTATGGCCCTCTGCGTGTTCTAGCTGCTCACCAACTTTGCGTTGTAAGAAAGCGGGTCTGACTTTCTCTAGGCCAACGTTACGACGTCGTCATCAATGCCAATCAGACAGTGGGGAACTACTGGGCTCGAGTGGCCGTTGGCACTGATTGTGGAGACAACGAAATCATTGACGCGGGCATTCCGATGGGAGCGATCTTGCAGTATGAAGGAGCGCCCGACGCTGAGCCTACCTCGACCGGTGTTGAGATGAGAACCAGCTGCGTGGACGAGACCAACCTTGTCCCCTTCGTGCCGAACACGGTTCCTTCTAGCATTGTTCCGCAGAATGAACTCGCTCTCAACCACGTCCAAGACGCCACGACGAACAACCTGTTCAGATGGACAATCGATGGTTCTCCCCAAGTGGTCAATTGGACGCAGCCCAGTCTGAAGACGACATTGGAGCAGGGGCCCGATTACGGCAACCACAGCAACGTCTACGAGATTGCAACCAAAGATAACGTAAGCCTTATGCAAGATTCTACACATGAAAATGTGTTAATGAATAATAACAACAAGCTGACGCTTTCTTCTAGTGGTATCTGTGGTGGATCCAGACGCGCACCTTCATCCCGCTCCCCCACCCCATCCACCTCCACGGCCACGATTTCTACATTGTCGGAAAGGGCTCCGGCGTCTGGGACGGCAACACGGCGGGACTGACCTTCAACAACCCCACGCGTCGCGACACGGCGACGCTCCCGGCGGGCGGATATCTCCTCCTCGCCTTCCCCGCCGACAACCCGGGTGTCTGGGTGATGCACTGCCACATTGCGTGGCACGCCGCCCAGGGCCTCAGCGTGCAGTTTTTGGAGAGGAAGAACGAGATCTCGCAGGCCATTGGCAATCGGGATGAGTTCAACAGGGGGTGCCAGGAGTGGGCCGAGTACTGGCGGCCGGGCAATCATCCGTATGAACAGACCGACTCGGGGCTTTGAGAGGAGAGGAGAGGATATACCGAGTGGGTTGTTTGACGTCCGTTTTTGTTGTTGCATTGGGAGTACGTATAAGGGGAACAAAGTCAATTTTTTTGGTCTTCTTTTATTTTTATTTTTTTCCTTCGTCTGTTGATCTTTCTTCCTTGCGCTCTTTCGTCATAGAGATCAATTGGAGCGAGAATCTCCTCTCCAAGAACCGTACATACATACAAGGGAATCCACAACATGGTACCATATGTACTCCGTACAACCGTGATGATTGATGAGAAGCTCCTGCTTGCTTGCTGTCTGATTCTTGATTCGTCTAAGCTTTCCTCCCAGTCTTGGCGAGAGAAGGAAACTGCACTGCCACAAACATCTACTACCAGTAGTATCATGCATGTGTGGGTCCCGTCGTCCCTGCGGTGGGTCGATCAGATGCAACAACTCTGCATGGAGCGGCAACGTCGATCATGATCGACGATTGATACACAGTTGATGGATTGAATCTGGGCGTGTGTATGGGGTGGAACATGTTAGCGTTGAGGTTCCCTCATTATTGGGAAAAAGATCAATCCCTATCTTCACAACCCCGATCCAATTCGGAGACATGGCACCCGAAATTCGCGGCGTGTATAGGTATGGGATATTGTGATTAGGATTATCTACTTCCAAGGCGCAAGATGGAACCAAAGAAAAAGCCACCCTCTCCCTGCCCTCCGTCCCACCCATCCTCATTACCTGCATCCATCCATCCTTGTCTTCAGAGAGAACAATGAGTATCACGACATCACTTCATCATAGCGAGCGTCTCCTCATATAGGGAAAAGTTAAGGAAAAAAAGGGATTCGAAGAAGCGCCGACGCTGAACCCGTCACACCGAAGAAGAAAAACAAAGCCGCCAACATTCGGTTCCCTCCGCCACGTATGCTGTGTAGCTGCCACGCCTTGCTTTTGTCTATGCCTTGACAAGGGTCAATGGTCGCTAATGAGAAGCGCAAGCCATTTACAAGGCGATCATGCCCAAGAGACCGAGGGCACCGACGACGCCGGCGTTGATCATGCCGGTCGGGAGAGCAGCAGCGCCGCCAGAGGACTGGGAGGACGCGGGCCCGGTCTTCGAGGCCGAGGGCGTAGGGGACAAGACGCTGGTGATGGAGGTCACGTTCTTGCCAGAGGGGCTGCCGCTGACGGTGGGAGCGGCACCGGAGGACGTCTCAGCACCGGTGGGCTCGGAGGAGGGGGGAGTGGTGGTCGCAGGGGCGACGGCCGGGTAGAGGAGAGGAAGGTAGCTCTTGACGTCGGCGGGGAGGGACTGGTACCAGCCTGGGGTGCTGCCGGCGGAGAGGGACGAGGCGAGCTCGGAGGAGAAGGCGGAGGGGTCGGCGAGGGCCGAGGAGACGGATTCGGCGGGGATGGCGGTCGCGAGGACGTTGAGCACAGAAGCGGCGACGCTGTGGGTGGGTTAGTCCTATGTAGGGAGATTTGAGTTGGGGGGTGACGAACGAGTCGGTGATTTGGAGGCCCTGGGCAAAGGCGCAAGAAGAGAGGGCCAGAAGGGCAAGGGATGCGGAGAGCTGCATGGTTGCTGCGAGGTGACGAAGTGCTTAGGAAACGAACGGTTTGATGTGAGAGTGTGGAGATGAAGGCGGGACAGCGAAGGTCGGTGGAGCAACAAGAGACGGGAAGTTGGACGAAGCACGAAGCACGAGCGTGGCAGAGTGAGCGAGGGAGATGGAAGGGCGGAGGGGGGAGAGGATCTGTCGGGGTATTTGAAACACGGGGGGTGCCTTTGTTTGCGCAACCCTAATCCAGAAACGGGTCCAGCTCACGATGGGAAGGCGCGCCTCTCGTTTAAATTGGCCTCTTACCTCAGGCAAGAGCGACCAATATTGGGCGATGACAAAGACATGTTACCCCAAGCGCCGGGCAACTGTTGGGTTGTCTCGCGGATCCACGTACGCAGTGGTGGCGATGCTGCATCCTCGTCGTCGCTGTGAGAGGTCCAACCTCAGCCCCAGCGAAGGCTTTGCCAGCGCAACACCTTTTCTCCTACATCTCTCAACTGCTATCGTGACATGGCAACACTGAAGGCCTTTGGTGTCATTAACCACTCCATCTCCGCAATTCGCGAATCAGACCAATCATGGCAGTCGTCACCTTCACTAGCCGACTGTTCATTTCCACCAGCCTCGACTCCTTCAAGGATCCGCCCCAGTAGTCGGTGTTTGGGCCATTGACCTGCAGCTTTTGGGAGAACAGCAAGTTGGAGAGAGAGAAAGGCTTGTGATGCACCAAAGACGTGCTCTGCAGCCTCAATTGCGAGTGCCGATTTGAACTGCAGCTTGTTTGGCCTTCCCCATAGCGAGAAGCTTCGAGCCTTGGTGAGGTTTAGGACCGCAATATCTCCCTGGTGATTTGACAGTGACCCGGGCCATTTTGGTCAATGTGCCCAATCAAGCCCGTCCTTGGTCATCGATTCATTGCCTGTTCGGGCCCAGATCTCCAGGGCTGGAGATCACGCTCACGTGCTGCGTCCCCTGACCTCGATCTTGGGCGGTCCCCACTCGTTCACCATCCTAACATTCAAAAAATGTCAAAGCACCGAAGTGCAGCAATCTCTCGCTACTCCGTATACAAGCAAGAAATGCAATAATACGATTGCCCAACGCCCCGAAGCGAATCCTACGACAGGTCGCTCGGTCCGCAGGTCTCACAAGGCAGAGTACGGAGTACCTCTATAGCTCTATTCTGATATAGCGTAGCTGGTTGGGGTCCAGAAAATCCCAGGCCAGATCCACCACCTCAAAAATGGCCTCGCGCCCCCGCCCGTTGCTCGAAGCCCAGCTCGGTGACTCCTCCATCCCTCTGAAATACACCTCTCCCCGGACATGGGAATCATCCGCAAAGACCCTCTTCATCTCCACGCCCTCTGCGCATAGCACCCCTCTCCAATAGCTACACTACTAGTACCCACACCCACCGACGCACACAATGACACACCCCTCGGACCCCTCGGAACCCCCCTTCTCCCTCTCCCTCAACCTCAAGAAGCACCCTGCAACACGCACCTTCGACCCCACCGTCCCCGCTTCCACGGCCGCAAAACCCCTTCTCGTGCCCCAGCCTGCGCCGAAACCGAAGCCGCCTCTCTATGCCATACCCAT
The DNA here is from genome assembly GCF_010094085.1 of Westerdykella ornata. Taxonomy (NCBI): domain Eukaryota; kingdom Fungi; phylum Ascomycota; class Dothideomycetes; order Pleosporales; family Sporormiaceae; genus Westerdykella; species Westerdykella ornata. The sequence goes on along the minus strand of NW_022986869.1, from coordinate 335,247 downwards.
TGCCCTCGGTCTTGCCATCCTGCTGGCTCTGGTGGTCCTGCTCATTGTCTTGGCGAGGAGGGGGAAATTGAACAAGTTCGGTTCGAGGCTGAACCCTTACACGCGGCGGGCGAAGCGGCAGGCGCAGATTGAGCGGGTGGCTAAGGTGGAGGCGGAGAGGGCGAGGGGGTTGGAGGAGATGGGTCACCCGGTAGAGAACAAGAGGGAGAAGAGGGGAGGGAGTTGACAGCAAGACTGTTGTGAGACTTGTGCGTTCGTTGAGCGTAGGATTGCCTATGTGATTCGGGAATTCTTGAATGTATTCCAGATAAGGATGCAAAAGAGAGGTGCCAATAAGACGAAGGCGCACGACAGGCATAGTGAAGGGGACACGATGTGCGCAGCCCTAAAAAGATATCGCATGCGTCACGCCGGTGTTATATCAAGGCACACCAACAATTACAGCCTGGTATCCTGGAGTTCTACTCTCAAAGTCATTCGATACCAGAAGAGCATGCGTCTCAAAATGAAAGAAGAAGACCACAGAACGATTACTCCAACTTTCCCCTTCCAAGTCTTGAGACAACAATATCATCTCTATTCCTCCTCTGATCATAAACATCGGTCTGACGTACACACGCAAGCGCATGTCTATGAAAAGAGCACAGAACAAGAATGAAGATGGGAAGGAAACGCAGAGTCAACCCTGGCGAAAAGGTAAATGCGACTGAGCTGGTTCCTCCCCTATCGAGCGTAAACGCAGGTAATAGTAATTCCCCTCCACGTCTTCTTCCTTGTACAAATACGGGTCTCTCCGGTACTCGAGGTAGTCAAACCAGTTGTAATCCCGCCGTGAATTCTGAGTCCGTGGTATCTTCTCTCTTGCGAGCCACCCTTCCGAGGGCTCGATATCCCAGACTCTGGATTGTCTTGCTGCCCGCAGCGCAACAGTCCTCGCTATGGTCCCAGCTCTGACGCAGATGTTGCAAAGCCGTCTCTGCCCCTGGATGTCATGATATTGCTTCGTCCCATAGAGTCTCAAAACCAGAGCTTCAACGTCCACACGCAGGACGAAAGGAGGGAAGCCGCGGACTCCGTTGGCGCTCAGGTCGGTGCCGGAAAGATGGAACTGTTCCGCAACTTCGTTGATCGACTTTGTACACATGCACATCAGCCTACACTGACCTCGTATGGCGCAATGGGCTTGACTCACATAGACCTGAGCATAGAAACAGTCTCGACAAGCAGAGATTGGTCTCATCACACTGCGGTGAGGGTACTCGCTAAGTAACACATTGCAATAGACACACAATCTTGGCGCATACTGCAGCCACAGCTTGCGGTAGACGATGCCACTCGGATCCGGACTTTCTGTCGCTGGCTTGCAGTGCTCGGCATGCGTTACCGGTGAGTTGGCCTTGCCGTGAATCTTCACCAGGTGTGCGCAGAAACGCTCAACATGCTCTCTCATACGTCGTGAGGTCATCGCCAGTACATTGAAGGGATGCTGGTGATCCCTCCATTGAAACAGATTCACTGCGAACCGATCAGTGTCCGGCGGCGCCAGGCGGCTCATGTAATAGGCTTTTCTAGCCTCTGTTTTCTTTTCCATCGGATAGTCATGGTCGCTTTGCCGTTCGCTAAGTCCAGGTAGTCTCGAGCGGGGATGTGTCAAGAAGGATAGAATGATAAACGCGATTTCAGTTGGTAGTTGTTCGATGCTGCTCAAACCCGCCATGGACCATCCAGTCCTCGAGTGTTCTGATGACCAGGTGGGGAGCAAGGAAATAGAGCGGAGCGGATATCAGTAGAAACGTAAGAATCCACACTTATGATAAAATCATTATACCTCAGGGTAGACACGGGAACGGCAAAGGAAAAGGAAGTGACAGGAAAGGCTGAAATCAGGCCGCAAGGCGGGGTCAATTTGGGATTGGCATTGCCCAATAATGGTAACACCAGGTACCTCACCTGAGCAGGTTCACATCTGGCGGACCCGATGAAGAGGTACTCCCACCGTATATACCACGAATGTGGCATTACCTTTTCCTGTTGCGTTGGCATGCATGGAGTTTGCTGTCCCTCGACCAAGATCTGACAGGGTCGACGTATCGTGGCGCCCGATCACTCCAGTGGTTATCCGCTTCGGCTACATGGAGTGGACAGGTTGGTGCTTTGCAGCTGCGAGGACGGCGAGGTGAGAGCTAATCAGGCCCTGGGAAGAAGACGAGACAGCAGATATGCCCGTTTTACATAAGCCTCATAGCGTCTTTTTTTGAGAACGTGCTCCCGAGGTCGCCCAATGATCATAATTATTTGACGACGCCAAGGTTGATTTAGCGGATATACCCGCCTCCGCTAGTACGAAAGTAGTCAAGATTAATTAGAACCCCTGTCCCACAGCCGAGCCTACCCTTCTCCCGTACTGACATTCATCGTTCTCTCAACTTGACACACTACAAGTACTTTCTCCCTACCACCACCGCACGCCGCTGTGCGCGCCACGACACCATGTCTGCCGCCGTCAAGGCCACCGCATCCGACGTGGAGAAGGCCGAGACGCATATTGTGGCGCGCGAGCGCGCCGCTTCCAATGCTGTCGAAGTCCGGCCACCCGTTGCCGCCGGTGAAGCCGTGTCTAATGGTGTCGTGCCGACGGCAGGCGGATCAGTGTCTCCAGCACAATCGGAAGACGATGATGACATCCACAGTATTAGCACTGAATTGTATGAGATCATTTTGGAGTCGGAGGGATATGCACACATTCAGGATGATAATACAGTCTGCACTCCGGAGGAAAGGCGAGCATATCAGAAACGCCTCCACGAGGTGGGTGTCGATCAATTTATCAGGGAGACCATAAGTGCGGAAACGATCACGGCACGGAAGCTCTGTACTGCGTTCGGGGTATCAATTCCCGTCTTCATGGAAGGGTACCCGGACCACGCCTTCTATCGCTTGCTAGGACTAGCGATCAACCGGGAGATAAACAAGCGTCGTACATTGGAACAGTACAAGACTATCGATGATGCGGCTATGCTTCTGAAGAAATCGCAGAATATCATCGTCATCACTGGGGCGGGTATATCGACAAGCCTAGGCATTCCCGACTTCAGGTCCAAGAACACTGGATTCTACTCGAGGTTGCGAGAGCTAGGCTATCAAGAACCAGAGGAAGTCTTTGACATACACCTCTTCGACCAGGATCCTACCATCTTCTACAGGCTGGCGGGCAACATCCTCCCTGACTTGGAAAAATGGTCGCCTACACATGAGTTCATCCGGCTTCTCCAGGACAAGGGGAAGCTGCTGACCAACTACACTCAAAACATCGACAACGTAGAAGCGCATGCTGGCATCCGCAAGGAAAAGCTGATCCAGTGCCATGGCTCCTGGGCGACCGCGACATGCCGGAAATGCAAGTACAAGATCCCCGGTGAAGAGCTTTTCCCGGCCATCAAGGCTCAAACGCCCGCGGAATGCGAGAAGTGCATCATAGCTCTTGCTGAGCAGAACCCCGGTTTGAAGCGGAAGCGGGTTTCCAACGGGAAGAAGAAGCGACGCAACGCTGGTGAATTCGACTCGGATTCCGATGAGGCGTACGATATTCCGCAGCCGGGCATCATGAAACCGGACATCACCTTCTTCGGCGAGGCGCTTCCCAAGGAATTCTTCCACCGGTTAGAGAACGAGGATAGGAAGAAGGTGGATCTCGTGATCGTGATGGGTACCAGTATGAAAGTTGCACCGGTATCGGAGATTCCCAACTTCTTCCCCAAAGATGTCCCTCACATCTATATCAACCGAGATGTAAGCGAACTTGTCTATGTCATGGAGAGCTCGAACTGACTGTGTCACCAGCCTGTCAATCACATCAACTTCGACATCACTCTCCTCGGCGACTGCGACACCATTGTCGCCGAACTTGCTCGACGAGCCGGCTGGGAACTGAAGCACAGGATGCTTCCTGAAGAGCAAAAAGTCGACATTGTTCCCGTTGGCGAAGACGGCCACGTGCATAGTGTTAAGGTTCGACAGCCGGAGTCCAACGCCACATAAGTCTCTATGAATTTTTCCTTGCAGCATATATATATCCAGGCGTTGAGGCGGCATTCGTGGGTTCAGTGTATTCATGCATGGGTTGCCAGTCATGAGAAGGGGGATACCTGGGTGTATGAGTTTCATGCGATACCCGAGTGTTTAAGTGGGTTTTGGATGTTGTGTTGGTTCATGGCGTCTTGAGGGCATATGGTAATGGCATGTCGATGAGTATGATATAGGGTACTCCTTTAGAGTAGTACATATGGCGGTATAACAATCTTTGTGATATGATGGCTCAACACCGAAACAAGGACACTTCGATGACCATCCAATTATCCCAACCACTTCCTGTGAGTACCTACACTGTGTACGCACGTGAGACCGTGTCTGCCAAGGACCAACTAACGGAAACCTTGGCGACAAAGGCCGCGTCGGTCCATTCGCAATATCTTGGATAGCTAGATTTCGCAACAGCCCCCGCCTCCCCCTTCCCCAGCCCGATATTGATAACCGTCAGAAATGCTCGAAATCTACAAAGAAGCCGACGGCGTCTCGCCCAAGATCCACTTCACGCATTCCCTCCTCCCAAGCTACATCGATCCGCAAAATGTCTCGACGAAGAAAAGGCCCTTCTCTGCCTTCAACGCACAGCACTTCTCACATACGGTATGCCCCCACCTAGACCACATTCCTCGATAACCAAAACCACGAGAATGACGAGGTCCTAACGGGGCGCAAAACAAAAGCTCGATCTCGTCCTCCCCGAAGAACTCTACGCTCTCGTCCGCGCACGCCTCGAATCCGACGATTTCGGCGCCGCGCAGTATGCGCGCGTCTACATGAAGCTGGCGGATTTGCTGGAACGGGATTTTCTCGATACGTATGTCAAGAGGGGAAATGTGATGATGCGGTCCGAGGGGCGGGCGCACGTCGATAACATTTTCAGTTTGTATGATGGGGTGTTGAGGTTGGAGTTGGATAGGCCGACGTACGAGAGGTGTGGGTTAGAGGGACGGGCGGTGGAGGATGGGGGCAGGAAGCATCAGCAGGGACGGTGGGGTAGGTGATTTCAGGATTTTCAATGCTACGCTCTCGGCATCGAGTAGCACTGTTGAGCCCACGAGGCCATATGAGATGACAGGAAAGCTGACGAGCAACTGCTAGTTGTGGAATTCGACCTCCGCGCCCCGCACATGCACCACGGCAAAAAGCTCTTCGGGCGTCTCGAATGGGCGGCCAAGAACGTGCTCAATACCAACCTGACCTGGCTCTTCTACAACTTCAACCCGGGGTCGAGGGAAGCGCTACGACAAGGCAAAGAACCGCTTTGTATCCACCAACCGTCCATCATGAACATGCGTCCCTCGGCCGTCCGGATCAAAGGCGTGTCCACGCCTATCCTTCGAGCGGGGAGGTTGGATAGTGTCTACGAGGAGGAAGAATCGCTAGCCCTGCTCGAATGGCTCCATCTCATCTTCCTCGAATCACCCCGCGTGCGCGCAGAGGACCACATTGATCCTTTCCTCTCGCGGTACGAGGTCCCGGATCTGGGCTTCGGCGTGGAGACGAGGAAGATGGTGCGGGTGCGGTGGAGGGGGTTCATTGCGCCGCAGTTCGTCAGGGAGGTGTTTCTGGCGGTGAGGAAGGAGGCGCTGAAGATTGAGAAGGAGGACCATGATGGGGAGGGGGGAACCAGGAATGAGGAGGAAGGGAGGTGGATTGCGGTGACGGGGGAGGGGTTTGGGGGGGATTGGTATACGATGGTGCAGGTGGCGGGGAGGGAGACGTTGGGGTGGGAGAGCGTGGGCGGGCTTGGGGGTTGAAGCGGAGATGATGCATTTCCAGACGCCGACATTCTACATTCCCCTTGAATGAACAAGTTCGGAGTATCTACCAAAGTTGTGTTCCCAATTGTGAGCCAACCACTCCAGACTCGGTACCTGTTGCTCTTATCGATAGCATCGCGCTACCAAGCATACGCCACAATTCCCCGCCGCGCCACCCGCTCGCTCCCGGCAAAATCCTCCCTCACCGCCTTGCCTCACAGTACAACTCCATACTCTCCTCCAAAAGTTATCCCTCACTCTCAACCCCTCGACCATCTACCCACCACCACCGTTTCCAACCCGCCGTACCACCCACCCACAAAACCCTCCCTCAACCAACCAACCGACCAGAAAAATGTCCTACACCAACCCCACCGGCACCGCCATCAACACCACCACCACCACAGGAGGAACCACGGGAGGCGCAGGCGCAGGCGCAGTAGGAAGCACTGCGGAGGACCGGGCGCGCTTCGTCGAGTACACGTGCGGCGACTGCGACGCGTCCGTCAGCCTGAAGCGGGGGGAGCCGATCCGGTGCCGGCAGTGCGGGCATCGCGTGTTGTACAAGCAGCGGACGAGCCGGTGAGTTGTGACTTTTCCCTTCTTTTTATTATATTAGGGAGAGGGAGGAGTTAGGTTCGCCGGGTGAGGAGGGATGAGGAGGGATGAGGAGAGGGGAAGAAGAGGGGAAGAACAGAGAGAGGAGGGGAGGAGAGTAGAGGCAAGAAGATGGAGGAGCGATATCATCTTCTTCGAGACATGAAGGACACGTGCTCTTTCTCAACTGAAGAACCAATCCGACTGACTATTCATTCCCCAGGATGGTGCAGTTCGAAGCGCGATAGACTCCGGGTGCGCACGCCCATATCTCCAGCAGAATACGAACACCCACCCACCCACGCACGAAGCGAAGCCGGACAACGGAGAAGAAGAATCAGGGTGAGGAGGCCAGAAGCATCATCGACGGGAAGTCCCTCCTACCTGTAATTCACCATGGAGAAGAAAGAAAAGGAGTAAAGCGTCATGAGGCATTTGTCTTTTTTCAAAGCATGGCGCATACGGATCACTACAAATAATAAAGCTTTGCATGCTTCAGTCCTACGTAATCAACTGAGCACAATCAATCACAGGAAAACATGAGCATCAATCAGAACCACGCATATCCAGATATAGAGCTCAAAACCATCCGCATTTCGTGCGGCCATGCATCAATTCACTCTTGCTCTGCCAAGTGCCCTATTTTGCTCCCTTCGCGGCCTTTCCCTTCTCAACCAGAACCATGGTCAGAGAAGCACAAACTCGAACCATGCACCTCTAATGTGTGTAAATATCCCATGCGATCCACTCATTCCCCAATGACGCTTTCCTATATGGAAACCATGAACGGCAAGAGAACTAGATATGGCTACACTTGCATAAGACTCCGAAGAGAATCAAACGGAAGAATGCCTCGCGCGCTGCTAACATGTAGGCAATCAGGTATGCTGACGGGAGCACCAAGCTGAAGAATGGACAAGGGCGTGAACATAATATTTTTTTATGCAACTGCGTCTTCCTGCGCCTGTGTAGGACGTCCTAAGCCATGAGGAATCGAGGGGCTAAGCTTCGAAGAGAAGTCTTGATGCGTTCTAGTTCGCCTCAGAAGTCCCACATCCAGATCCCACGAGCTGCAGAAGACCGCATTATGATCCTCTAAAAGCGTCGAAGCGCTTGTACGTGTACCCAATGAACGGCAAGCTCATTTCTGCCGCCAACTCGTCGCCCGCTTGCGCCGTCTGTGCGCGTAGCGCTGCACTATTGTCGTTCTGGTCGATCTCGTCGACTGGGAAATGCTGCGTGTCAATGTTGGAGGATAGCTTGGGCTCGAAGGGAGCGCGGATGCGGCGGAGACCATCCCACTGGACTCCGCGGAAGAAGGGGTGCTGTTTGATTTCATGGGCGCCGTGGGCACCTCCATGGCGGCCGAGACGATGTTCCGCATCGCAGATCAATCTGTCCTGTCAGTGTCTTTTCCTCTTTCTCAATGCATCCCGAAGGTCTTACCGTCTGATGAAGTCCTCCGCCTCAACTCCGAGCTTCTGGTCAGGAGGGAAGTGTAGATGCCTTGGCCAGTCCACAATCTTGCGGTATGTGTCATGGGGTTCCTCAGCGCAGAACGGCGGCCAGCCAATCAAGCACTCAAACATGATGGTCCCAACGGACCACCAATCGCATCCGAAGTCATAACCCTGTCCACTGAAGATCTCAGGAGCAATGTAATCCGGAGTACCCACAGTGGAATAAGCCAGCTGGCGACGAGACTTCCGCCAGGTATTGATTTGGGCGCGGTTGCTGACAGTTAATTGGATCTGATCAAGGTTCATCGAGTTGCGGTTATCTCGAGCTGACCGGTGTGCACCTCCTGCAAGAAGCTTCTTGTAGTAAGACGCTTCGTGCTCTTTGTGGAATCCGGTTGAGAGACCGAAATCGGTCAACTTGATATGCCCACCACGATCCAAAAGGATGTTGTCAGGCTTGATGTCACTGATTGTTGTTAGTTCCTCGTAGGGACGGAGAAGACAGAGGGGACTCATACCGATGGATGAAGCCGAGTTTGTGCACAGCTTCAATTGCGAGGGTAATTTCGGCCATGTAGAAGCGCGTGATGTCCTCGGAGAAGACTTCGTACTTGATCAGCATTGTCATCAGGTCGCCGCCTGGTAAGAACTCCATGAGCATGTACAGGAACGTGCTGTCCTGGAAGGTAGTGTGCAGCTTGACGACCCAGGGGCTGTCTGACTCGGCAAGGATATCGCGTTCTGCACGAACATGTGCAAGCTGATCTTTCTTGAACTGTTTATCAGTCAGCTTCGGGTAGCTCAGCAACCCTTGCGCAGTGGCTCACCATTTCATGCTTGACGAGAGACTTGAGAGCATAGATCTTGCCATCAGTCTTCCGCTGAACGAGCTTCACCTCACCGAACGCGCCCTTGCCAATAATCTTAACGGTTGTGAAGTTCTCAGGACGCTCTTTGGTGCGGAGGAAGCGCAGGTACTCGGCCTCAGCACGGCGCATCTGATTTTCCTTTTGGGCTTTGCGGGCATCGGAATAAGACGGCTCCTTCATGATCGCTTCCAGTTCCAGCGCTCTGTGATGTTGTTAGTGTCTGCCCGACACAAATATGGGGTTCGGCTGTACCTCTGGTTCCGGTCTCGTGCCCGCTGGACACTGTCCTTGAAGAAAGTGCTGACAAGATTTATGGAAACCTGCGCCTGCTTGAATACATTCTCGGAGTATTTGCCGGGGTTCTTCGGCGGGGGCTCCTCATCGTTGAGAGAGGGTTGCCGGGGTGCTGGTTGGCCAAGGTAGTTCCCATATTGCTGGTGTCCGCGGGTCTCAGCGGTGCGCGGTCGCTGCTGGTTCGGAGACGGTTGCCGACCATAAGGGCTACTGGAGCGACCTCCTCCTAGATGCTGATGGGAGAGTTGGTGGACCAAGCCATTGGCAGCCTCATTGAACCGTTGTTGACTTTGCGCCTGTAGGTTACCCTGCTGCCCCTGATACTGAGCCTGCTGATATGGATGGCCCATGAAGTAGCCATTGCCGCCGCCATAGCCCTGGGGCTGGGTGCCCCATACCTCTTGTTGACCCGCCTGATTGGGATAAACGGGTTGAGGGAAGGTGGAAGGGGTTGTGGGGAAAGCTCTATTGTTTGGGTCCTGGTTGTATTGGTTTCGGTCTCCTCCGCTGAAGAAGTTGAGCTGCAGGCGGTTCCCCTGCTGCTGCTGATTGTTCATCGTGGACGAAGAAGAATGCTGAGGGACCCGTCGGCGGGGTTCTCGGAGGGGGTGTGGCGGAGGTGGGTGACAGCTGAGTGTTGTCGAAAAGGGGAAGTCGGCGGTGCGATTGAAGGGGGTGGGGGAACCTCGTGAAGCGCCGGAGCTGAATCAAGTCGCGAATTCGAGCTCAGAGGGTTGCACGACGCCAGGGAAGCAGTGGAAGAGGAGGGAGGACTGCTGGACACAGGTGTGGCAGGAGAGAGAGAGGAGGGGAGGAGTAGTGGTAATGCGGCGTTGTTGGTCAGGGATGTAAGGGTTGAAACAGCGAGCGAAGTGGGTGAGGGTTGCGGTTGGGCAAAGGCCAGGCTCGTGCCAGGCGGCTGGCTGGACTCTGATTCGCTGGTGGAGCGCGGGCCGACCGAACGGTAGGCAGATTGGCGGGGGACCTGACTCAGCGAAGTCTGTCCCATCTGGAGTTGCAAATAATAAATAATGAAGACAGTTGAACTCTGTGTAGAAGAGTCTATCAAGTATGAGAGCAGAGCCGCTCACAAACAGGTCAGGCCATGCGGGGTGGGGATAATAAGATCGGACGGGACCATCTGCGGAGTCCGTAGGATATAGACTACCACCGTCCTACCGGACTAGTACCACAGCTCCCACTATCAATACTGTGTAATAATAAGTCCCATGCCAACAGATATTGCGCCGTGGACAGCGACAATGAATCGTATTTGTGGTACTCTGTAGACGGTTGACAAGCTCAGCATAGTCATGTCGTCGCAGATAGCATTCTTCTGGCTGGGAGTCGTCCTGCTATCGTCCTGTCTTCCTCTAGCCGCGCGCCTTATCGAGTACCGGTACCCCCTCCCAGTACGGCAACTGACTGCACGACAGCTCATCTACAAGGTAGGTAGTGCATGTAATTGTACACCGGACTAATAAGATACCTCCTATTCGCTAACCTCTACTCCGTATCCGCCTGCATGGTCGTCGGGCATCACTGCGCCGTTGCCATTCCACTCACGGTTGCATGCATACCCAAATAGTGTCATGACCGACTGATAAGCCGCTCTCATAGTATGACAGAGGACAGAAAGGGCATAAGTGTTCTCTTCGAAGCCTCTATGAAGCTACCAGCTAGTCTCGCAAGCCGATTCCCAGCCATGATATCATTACAAATACACGGGACAAAGGCCCAACGCTGCTAATCCCTCCTCCGCATTTCCAATAAGAAAAAAAAAAGCAAGAACTAGCAAGTCGCGTGGACATGCAAAACCTAGAAAGTAAAATGCCGATTGCTTCCATGGCAATGGCATCTGCGTTGGTGAAAGGGTATCAAAGTTCTGGGACCAACCCTCACCTGGGCAATCCCTGAATGGTACAGCAAGCCGCATCTGAAAGCGAGAAACCGTCAATGACGGGACGAAGGAAAGGACCGAAATGGCGCTGTAAATGCATGTGATTAACGCCGGAGCCCCGCTCGTGTCGACCGTATTCGTCTACCCCGACATTCGGTATTAGGAGTTAGATGTTCCCCATAAATTCGGGATGTATCATGTCGCGTGTCGTCTAGTTTTGGGACATGAGAGCCTTGACTTTCTCGCGCTCGGCAAGAATATCCGCTTGGAGTCTTCTAGTCTGCCTCATTGCCTCGTCCCTGTCAAAGAAATTAGCCTCCGATCCCAAGAACATAAAAGTTGACTTGACTTACCTTTGGAACTGCAGATCAGCAACCTCAATCTGCGCCATGTTCATCCTGCCCACAACCTCTTCCATTTCGTGGTCAGCATCCCTCAGCGCCTTCTCAAGCTCCTCCACTCGCCTCTCGAGCAGCTCCGTCTTCGTGGCTTCAGCTATCGACATGGCTGGTCCACTGGTCGTCTGGTCCAGGCGCGGGAACTTCTGCGAGAAAGGCGACGTTGGCAGCTTTGGCGAGAAGGCGGCTGGGCTGAGCAGTCCAGACTTGGCCCTGCGCAGGTGATTGTTGTTGCTTTCTTTGAGAGCCTGCACCTCCTCTTCGTGTTTTGCAATGGCTTCCTCAGAGGACTGCTGGGCGACCATGACCCTATCCTCGGCAGCCTTCAGCCGGCGTTCCAGTTCAATGATCTTCTCAGCGGACTTGGATTGCTCCTTCTCTCCCCTCGAGATGGCCTCTGCCAGGCGAGCGCGGAGAGAGCGGTTCGACTCGAGTTGTACCTGAATCCTGCTGGAGAGGTTGTCCATACGAGTGGCGGCAGCATACAGTTCCTTGCTAAGCCTTTCCTGGTTCCCGAGGTGCTGGATCTCAGACGCTTGCAGAGCACGAGCTTGCTCGCGATACTCCTCGGCTTCCTTCTGCGCTGCATCCCTCTCAGCCTCCGCGTCCGATATGGAGCGCATCAAAAGATCAAGTGTCTTCTCAGCTTCTTCACCGGCAACGCCCAGTTCATCCTCGGACTCCATCTGCTTCAGACGAGCAAGCGATAGTGCGTGCGTGGTGCGTAACTCTCTGTAAGCCTTGTCGAGGGACACAGGCTGGTCGTCAACGCGAATCTCTGGAATGGCAATGTCATGCTCCTGCAAGAGTTCGCGCAGAGACGTGGTTTCCTGCTGAGCGCGGTCCAAGTCCATACGGAGACCGCTCAGACCCTTTTCGCACTGCCACTTCTGTTCCAGTGCATCGTCCGCCCGACGCCGGAGGGAGTTCACTTCCTCCCTAAGATGAGCCACCTCTTTGTGGAAGGTACTCCGACGTGGTGTCAGATTCAGAGCGCGATCCCGCTCGGCTTCAAGCTCCTTGATACGCTTCGCAAACTCCTTCTGCTGGAGCTCCTGGCGCTGCAGCAAGTGCTTCAGCGCTTTGTGCAGTGCATCTCGCTGCTCTTCCAACTCCTTGACAGGATTGCCGCTGAGCGGTCCCTCACGGGGTGACTCTGGAACAGATCGGTCCTTGACCGAATTCGACCGGGAGAGTGAACCTCTCTTGGGGTTGAAGGCTGAGCTTCGCGCAAGCGAGTTCGATCTCGACAAGCCAACGCGCTGGGTAGGAACCGGTGCAGGTGAGTCAGACTCCTCGGCAATTGATTGAAAGCGGGATTGCTGCTGGGCGAGGTCTTGTTGCATTCTACGCGCATTGATAAGGCTCTGGTTCTCGGACCGGAGCTGCTGTATCTCCTGCTGCATGCGCGTTGTTTCATAGATGAGATTCTGCGTCTCAGACACTTCGGACTCTAGACCCTCCAATCGAGCTCTGAGCTGCGGCACCACTTCGTCGCGGAGATTGTCCCGTTCGTTCCGATGCTGCTCGAGCTCCTCTCGCAAAGCTGCCAGCAGATCTTCGAAATTCTCCTTGACCTGCTTCTCTTCGGCAAGCCTTCTTTTAGCATCCTCCAAGGCGCTCTCCAGCTCTTTGACTCGCTCAGGACCAACGGCGGACGTGGTGCTGGGCTGGGTACTGACTTGTTCTTCAAGGTGTTGTACTTGCTCTTCCAAATCCCTTCGTCTGCGAAGCTCTTCCTGTAGGCGCTCTGCCATGTGGACCTTCAGCTGGGCACGCTCCTGCTCCGCCTTGCGCCGAAGCGCTTCCACCTCTTCCAACTTGCTCTCAGTGTCGCTTATGGGGTATCGGACGGAGCTTGCGCCAGAGTCGGAATAGTAGTCGCTTGTCCGACGATTGTCCGTCAAGGCCATGGAGCTTTCCTGCTTATATCTTTCAATCTCATCTTCCAGATCCAGTTCTCTCCGTATTGAAGCGGCAAGCTCGGAGCTCAATTCGCGAAGCTCGCGCTCCAGCTCTTCCACATGAGCGTTCATTTGTGGCGACGAAGACAGGAGAGGTGTTCCGGGAACATTGAAGTAGGAGGTTTGCGCATAGGAGTTCGCGGTGGGTATATCAAGACCGGCAGGCTTGCTCCGTGCAGGTGCCGACGGTTGTCTCGGGTAGCGTGGCGACGCTGCCGGCGACAATGACTTTTCGCTAAACGTGGTCGTAGGAGACTCCGTCTCGTGTTGTGCTTTTGAAGAGTTCCATCCGAAAAAGGATGTGAATTTTCCGGGCGCCGGTGACTTGGGCTTGCTTGCAGGTGGCTGTGGTGACTCGGGTGTCACCTCATACGGGTCCTCGTCAATATAGTCCTCCGTCACTCCATCTAGCCGTAGCTTAAGGCTGGGTTGGCGAGGATGTGGAGGGTATGAAGCCATGTTTGGCATTGTTGGCGACCGCACGTGGATTCCTTTGTTCGGGGCGACAGTCAAATCCTCAGTAGAACGGCGAGAGTGAAAGCTGCTGGCCGAACGATCATGCCGCGGCGCACCTGGGACAGAAGGGAATGAATATCCGAGAGAGCTCTTTCGAGGGGGCGCGAAGGCGTTGCTGGGGGCGTTCGCTGTCAATGGAGTAGCTCCATGTGGGTTCCTGCCACGAGGGTTAGCAAGGAGAAGTGGGTTGCAAGAACAGTTCATGTAGCTCACTCATCCAGATTCCGAGGGACAAAAAGCTCATAGTCATCCAGGGGGGTTGGCTGAACAGCGTTGGTACCGTGGGGGTCGCGGCCAGTTGTAGATGAACGGTGAGCGGTCTGTCTATGAGCACCAGCTCTGGCAGGGTCGGTAGATTCAGCCGAAGGAACTGCTCCAAACACTGGGGAATCCGTGGGCAAGGGCTTGCGTCGAATAGGTGAGGCGGTTGAGGAGGAGTCTGCGCGGGAGCGGGAGCTGACCAAGGTCTGGATCCCCTTGGTAGCAATGCTCGCCAGCGTCGAGGGTTTCTGGCGCGGTGGTGAGGGTGGTGAGGGTGGTGAGGGGGAGAAGGAGGGCAGGAGAGGAGGAACAGCCTCGCCTGGGCGCTTGGGCGGGACGGGGTTCATTGATATTGCAGGTACAGCTCCCTATCCGGCACCAGACTCATGGCCATGTGCACAAATCGAAAGCCGAGCAGCGAGCGGTGGGAGAGAGTTGCAGACCGCAAAAAGGGGATGCGTTCAACCGAGTTTGGCGACGCGATTTGCTGGGCCAGGATCTCGGCGGACTTGTTTGCTTGGGAGCACCTTTCAGAGGATCGCCGACGTGGAGTTGTTATTGGCCACGAAATAATCCGTGTGGCCAGCCGTCGAGGCGCTCCCCAGGTTTGTGCGGATGCTGTCGACAAGTGCAAGCGGTCGTTGTGCCTTGAGGGGACGGAGAGTGGAGAGGGCGGGCGGCCCCTGCAGCTAGCCCCTGAAGCTTGGGAACAAGCGGACGCAAGTTGATTCGTCCGATCCCCTGAGAGCCAGTTGATGAAAGATCGACGAAGAAATGCCGTTCAGGGCGAAGAGTGGTTGGTGATTGCAATCGTTCGTTGTCCAGGGAAGAGAAATTGAAACGGCGAGAACTTCAAGGTCGTGGTGAGATTGCGCACGCTTACGCTGGAGGCGCCGGACGCGTTGGCCTCTTGTCTGCCATTACTATCTATGCTATAGCTATGTACTCCGTACGCAGTACAGCCTCTCAGGAGCCGCCGCTGCTGAAACTGTGAAACGGCTTGTCCGCACGCCATCTCGTACGGATTTGGTATCGTCCAGGTACCTAGGGTCAAGCCGATGCTCATGCAGCGGCGCTCTCGATGGCTTCGCACTTCTGTTCAACCCTTCCTGATCTACTTGTAAATGTCTATAAACGTACTAGCACTGTAGAATACGCCCTCTCAAGGTTCTCAGAGAAGAATCTGCTTCTTGGTACCTATAGCTGCTTAGATGTTGTAGCTACTGCAGTTACCTAAGGACGCTTTTCATACGGAGTAAAGATGCTTGCGTCTCAATAAATAGGCGTCTCTTAATAATATAATATTCGGGTACAACGCGGTAACTATACAAAGGACTAAAATTTGTCCGTACCCTGCCAGCAATGCGCGCCCGCCGGCCCAGCAGCACCACCTCTGTGCTCCCCGTACATGGTAACAACGCCCATCTGCATCCAGCCCCAGCTATTCAACTGCCATGTGTTATCAAAGCAGTCAGTCCAACTGTTATAAATAATCTAGCGAAAATTAGCACAGCTTCGATATAAAGTGGTGATTCTGGTCCAGGTCGGTGCGGGACGTACCGTTCCACTTCCGGAAAAGTTGACCAAACCAGCGCAATCATGCGGCTGGCCACCATCCCAATTCCTTCTACGCATATCGTGGAGGCACTGATGCAGAATGATCATATCGTACGGCTTCCCGTTCTTGCCCACGCGCGGAGTGGCTATGTCGTTCCCGGTTTTCTGCTGGGTGATGGTGCGCCAATGCCGGTCGTCACCGTCACGCCACCAGTTGTCGCCGTCGCCCGTGTAGATGGCGACCCGGTTGGCTTGCGGGATGATGTACCAATGCAACGAGTTCTTCAGGAACTCGCCGCCCCATTTCCAGCTGGAAGAGGACAATTAGCCGTGAACGCCGAGTGTGGATTCACCGCGTCTTACTTGTACTGATTCTCCGTCGGGTCCCAGTCACAGTCGGCGCTCAGAGCCCTCAATTGCTCCGTACAATTCTCTACAGTCACGTACCCAGTATCCCAAGAGGCCCGGATAATAACCGAGTTCAAACTGTCTGTGTTGTACGACCGCTCGAACGACCCCCCAGCAGCATTGTTGAGATTGCCCAGATCTTTGCAGAATTCCTGGATGTTCGCGTCTAGTAGTGCCTGATCGACGAACTTCCACTTCGTCGGGTCGTCCTTGACTCCGTCGGCTTGCTTGTAGCAAGTGATCTGGTCAGGGGCCGGCGGTGGAGGCGTGAAGGTGAAGTCGCCGTCCTTGAAGATGGTTTCGAACTCCGATACTGCAGCATTGTCGACGGTGTACGGATCATCATCTGGCTCAATGCAGGCACAACTACTCTTGATCAGTGAAGCTCGAGAAAAATGTGTGAGGGTTGCTTGCCCTTTATATTGTCCGTTATTGCCATTGCAACGTCCACTAAGTGAGTCGGCTCCACCGCATTCTTGACAAAAGAGGCCATACTTGCCATTGGTTTTCGTCGGACAATCGCTCTTTGTGCAGCTGCACCCTTGTAGGAAAGCCGTACACACAGCATCGTCGCCACCCTCGCACAGCACATGAGAGCATGAGACATCTTCCACTGCAGGACAAGACAGCTTCATCGACCCGCTCCTGCCAAGGGCGAAATTCTTGAAGTTATCCGGATGGTTCCAAATTTGTTGAATGGCAAAGTTCATCGTCACGTAGACGAACCACAACTGTGTGGCAGTGTCAATGACCTCAAAGGCCTGCTCCAACAGTCCAACTCCGATGAGGGCACTGCGGAGGAAAGCTGCTGCCTGAGCTTCGTCGCTCCACTGTGGCAAACTATCCATATGCTTGATTTCGGCCGGAATCGGATTTCCCTGCAGGAGCTCGATGACGTTGTGTACATATTGGGCGTTCTGGGCGAGTAAGGTAGCCGTGGTCACTATGCAATCGGTAATCGCATCACGTTTGAAAACTCTAGGTCCACGCTTTGCCCTGCGGGGGCAAGTACTGGAGCCGATTATATTCTTGACCAGGTCAGACAGGTGTTGGTCCGCGTGCACGACTGTGGAATCCGTGGAGATAGTAAGCAGGCCTTGCGAGAAGTCGCCATCTTGCCTAGGCAGGATAGTTGAGCTCTTCCGGCAGGGCGATGGAAATTTGTTGGCACCAGTCCCCTGAGTTTGACGTCGTCAGCTCAGATGGATGGGGAAATTAGGATCACGAAACCGTGACAGACCTTGATGCACTTCAACTCCGCCATATCTTGGGGTGGAGAGACCGCAGAGATGGAGTTGTCATTTTCCCAGTCCGATTGCGTAGACCTCGCTGTGTTAGAGACCTGCCCCATGGTGGACCAGTCAGCTTCTGCCGTGCCGGATAACAAAGGCCATGTTACCTACCTTGGAGTGGGCAGACACCGATCTTGCATCTACCAGGTGCCGACTGACGCAGAGCAGTACGGCGGTGAGGCAAAGAAATAACATGACGACTAATTTTGTGGTGGAGAAAGCGACAGCCACCTTGGGGCAATTCAGACATGACCAAGCTCGTCGTGATATATACTGTGTAAGCTTTTGTCGGTCTCAGGCGTCGTTCTGCCCCGGGAAGGGCGAGCCGTATCCGAGGGTACCTGTATCGTAGCTATACGCGTCCGTGCTGCAAATAATGCCTGGCCCGGCTGCGCAATCTGGGTTGGATGGTACTCGCACCACATGCCAACCAGAGGTGGGCACTACTCAGCCCAAAACCAACACGCACAACCTCTGGGTGGCATGTGGTGGCGAGTACCGAGTGGCACATCGTGTTGGACGTCGAAATCGAAGCCCCTCGTCCCTTAACGCAATTTCAACCTCTATTTCTCTTAATTGCCTCTTTAAGCTAAGTTGTTGTGCCATTAGCTTGAAAGGGGTTGGCGTGTTTTCGCGAAATACGGCGCTGGTCCTCGCTTCACCGTGCAACACTTACACGGACCTGATCGATGTCCACGCGTTCGTCACCTTTTGAATTCGAGGGATAGCAAATAAAAAGCTATGTTTGGTCGATGCAGTATTTGGTTGGGGGCCAGTGCCCAAAATGCTACATGGGCTGTGGCACATTTGATGTTGCAGGCAACGGGAAGAGAGGGTATGAGACCCGCCATCAAGTAACATAACTAACCCGGGACCTGCAACTGTCTCTTTGCTTCACTTAGAAACCTGTTACATCATCAAGGGCGTGGATCTTCCCACAAAGGCCAACTCAGCCTGCCGGTCCTCTCTCTCCAGGCATGTTGTGCTTGAGGCTGCTGCATGCAGCAACACTCTCGTTCCTGTTTTTGTCTGCGTCGGCACAAAAATACTACTGGATCTCGGACGGATGCTCTAACGATGTCAAAGACGCGGTGACCGAGGTTATCTGGGTCGCGGGTCGAGTGGCAGAATCTATAAGTTTGAAAGAATCGTGGCTGGATGAACCCATGCAGTGGATGTTTGGCTTCACGACCACGAGCAGTGCCGCTGATTACGTGCAAAGTATGCTTTCCTTTGACTGTTGCTGGCTACCATTCTTGAATATTTCACTTACGACTGCTATTAGGAACCTTCTCCCGTATAGGTGCTCTCCAACAGACTCATATCGACAGGTTGAGTGCCCACGTCCGCATTTACTGCGGTAAGTCATGCCGTTCCCATTTGCGGTGAACATAGACTTACAGAGCTCAGACAATGATTCCCGCTACCAAGCTGTCAATTTGGAACATCAGAACATCGACCGGCCCAGTCCTCAGACGCCCCAGTTCAAGACTACAAGATTCTATGATCGAGATAATGAGGCAGTAGTTTTGGGCATGAGTTTACTGTGTGAAGACCTTCCAGATAGCCCGGGGGTGTTCGCCCATGTACTACTTGGCATCGAGAGCCTCTATTATCTGCTGAACCACCAGCAGCACTCCACTCAGTTGGCTGACCGGCATACCATGACCGTAAGTGGACCATTTTGCACTTGATTATATCCCTCGAGCTGACCTAATTCCAGCTTTGCGACAAAATGTTAGCAAGAAACGATGATAAGAGGCCGTACACCTGGAAGGCTTTCGCCAAAAGGAAAGTCCAAAACCTTTCGAGGCTCCAAAACATCTCCCCTCTTGCCTCCCACGTCCTAATGCACGAGGTGAGTTAGCATGTCACGCTTAGACACGCACCGAACACTAACGGGTCTAGTTTGCGCACGTTGCTTTCCTCAGCGAGCAAAGGCTTACCATCGACACCAGCCGAGGCCCTCTTGAGGAGCCTAACGGCAGGGACTCGCATCCAGTCGGTACCAATGGCAAGAATGGCTACTGGATGCCGGATGACACCCAGACCCTTGCAGAGAAATTGCAAGACATTGACTGGACAATTATGAATCCAGACAGCTATGCGTTCCTGGCCACAATACATAGGATGAGGGATAAGAAGTGGATACCATACCGCAACGACAAGAAGTTCATTCAACTCAAGTACGAGGACAGTTTGCCCCTGAAAGGAGATTGGCCGGGTGCGCTGAAGACTGAGCCCATGAGCCAACCTGGGATGATTTGATTGCATCCATGGATTAGTTAAACAAAACAAGGAACTTATGTAGATGCGAACTGAACAGTCCCTTATTACGCACGGATCAACAGGGGGATAGACATTGTGACTGCGAAATGGGAGACCGGAAGAAAATGATGATGCTGGGCAAGTTGTCCATGCTGTGAACACCCTGATGGTCTCCGGACCCGGAAAATACTTCTAGCCGACAGTCGGGAAAGCTGCATGACGGCATAACAATCTCCGCGACACGGCATTTGTCGTGCTTCCTACACAGTAGACTGCAAACCTTCCCCAGGCCTCAATTGACCACTAATAGGCCACATCTGCGCATACGGCTATACGATGTCCTTCTCTTCACCACGATCCTGGCAACATCTCTTCCAATACAACCCCTCCACCCCACCCCCTCCTCCTCCGAAGCCCTCCGCTCACTCCAGCGGCCGCGAAACACCCCAATCCGGACCTCCACTCCCTCACCTGCCACCGCCCCAATCTCATAGCGATCCCACTCAAGCTGCCGCACCCACATACCCTCCAGCTCAGGACCAGCCTTCCCTGCCACCACCCGAGGATGGCTGGCTTCCAGATATCCTCAAGGACAAGACGTACGTCCATCCCTGAAACACGTCGAGTCCGCCGCTGAAGGTCGTAATCAGAACCAAGGATCTGCAACACGTACTGCAAACGCCCGAGCTCCAGCACGCCATAATACATAACCCCGAGACCACGCATCCCTCGATACCCGCTTCAAGGGCACCACTGCAGGCGCTGCTTGCGCAAAACATTGCGCTCGCTGAACAGTTGAAGAATCTGGAAGCGCACCTGCGACACCAAAGAGAGAGCACGCAATCGCGGCTTCTGTCACTACGTGCGCTAGAGCGGCAGTGGCGTGCGAAGCAGGCAGAGCAGGATGAAGCTCTGAGGGACTTCAGTCCACCAGCTCTGTATCAGCGGCTCAGTGCTGCGGTAGCAGAGCAAGATGCACTATGTCGAGGACTGGAGGAGAGCTTCCTGGACGGCGAGGGCTTCGGTGGCGTAGAGGCTGTGGCTAGCGAGCGGGAGGTTGTGGAGTTTGTGAGGAGACTGAGGGAAGGAAGGAAGATCGCCTATTTGCGTGCTGAGCGGAAGGAGAGATGGGATGAGGGGAGAGTGGGAGGGTGGCGATGAAACCTCAATCACGATTCAATCGCCTTGCTATTCTGATGCGGCTGTTGGGATGGTTACGCTGGGAGCTCATGACGAAGTAAGAGCGGGCGTTACTCCTGCGCCCAACAGGTCTTGACAAGCCCAGCGCAAGGCCCACAACCAACATAGCGTCGTGCTCACTTTAGATCTTGGGCGGATCCGCGGTCTGGCGAAGGGCAGCAGCTCCTGCCATTCGGAAGTCGATCCGTAGCGCGGATGAATATGCGTGAATTTCAGGATCGCAGAAGACGATCTGTAGCTTCTGCAAGTACAAGTGGAGCGCTCGATCTTCTAAAGACGCCACATGCAATATCCTTCAATCATATACTTCCTTTCCCTGCTTCTCCGTCTCAATGGTCTTTCTCCCGTCGCCTTACTGCAAGAGACACATCCTTTTAATCATATCCGTGAACTGCCATCACCTCCAATGGACTGCCGTTCGGCAACGCCGCGGTGTTCTCTTTATGGATCCCGCCCCTCTAACAACCACTACTCCCAGATTCCGAACCACTTCTTGACTCTCCTCCTCCGCACACCGTACGCGTCAACCCAATATCTTGGGTCCTCCAGATATTCCTCTCCCCTCTCCTCGGCTTCTCTTATTCTTTGCAGTCTAAACTGCATCCTCTTCTCAATATCGTCTTCCCTCTTCAAACGTTTTGCCTCTGCCTGCTCCGACAGATGTTCCTGGTACATTCTGAGCACCTCAAAGAACCGCTTTAAACTCGTGATCGGGTGGCGCATATATTCCTTCGGTTCCGGGAGGAGATCATTATAAGGGTTATTGCGCTTGAAGGTCAAATACCACGCTGAACCTCCGAGGGTGAACAAGATGCCCTAAGTACGTTAGTGCTGTCCTTGACACCGGCGCCTTGGCCATTGGGCTGGCTATCGCATACCAGAGTAATGATCAAATGAATGCTTCTGTTATGTAAGAACCAATGGCTGAACGTGCCCTCGGGACTCATCATATTCGGATACTTCTTCGTGCGCATTCTCTCCCGCTCCTCTTTCGATAATGGCGGTCCGTACGTCTTCTGTGTCGTCTCACTCCTCGGCAGCCGCGTTCCGTGGGACGGTGGTCTGTATTTGTCTGGTTGGCCAAGAATGCGCGGCTCCGTCTTCTTGGGTCGTGGGGGAAGGATGGTGGCATGGCGGAGGTGTGAGATGGGGAGTATGGGTACAGGAAAGGCCCGGGCACGGGGTATGGAAGGGCCACGAGGGAGGAGAAAGCGAGGTATCGTTTGAAGGGACGCCATTGCGGCAGTTTGGCACCTGAGGTGCTGAGTGATGCAGCGGAGAACTGATCGACTCGGACGGCTCGATCGGACGAAGATCGGGTCGGAAAAATAAAAGGCCGATAGGACGCCATTTGGTCAACCACTACAACTCCTCTATTATACACAGCACTGTTGTACTCTCTAGACGGCAGGCATCGAAAATTGTATTGAAATTGACAAAACCAGCAGTGAGCCACTTACTAATGCTAACAAACTCCCTAGTTTCTGACTCCTCCATGTCCAGCTGCAGGTTCCAATGCCGCCTCAACCGCCATCATTCGGGTCACAGGAATATTGGGATACAAGGTTCACCTCTAATTCGAATCCATTTGAATGGCTTGAGGCCCCGACGGCATTGGATTCCTACCTGGTAGAAGCGTTGAGGAGCACAGAAGACGAAAGTCCACAGATCTTGCATATCGGATGCGGTACATCACTGTTGTCCTACCACCTTCGCGCACATGTCGACAATCCGGAACTGATACATAATTTGGACTACTCCGATGTTGCCATCAAAGTAGGAAAACAAAGAGAGATTGACATATATGAAGGCGAAGTGGCCCAGGACGGGCTCGAGTCCGCTAATCCTGCTGCCTCCGCAGACTTGGGCAATGCAGAGGTCGTTCAATCACCCGCAAACCGTGACATGAGGTATATGCGCTGGTCAACCGCAGACTTACTATCCCACTCCTCACTCCTCCACGTCTGCAACCCTAACACATATTATGTGATCGTCGACAAGTCCACATCCGACTCTATAGCATGTTCCGAGGACGTGTATGTACCACTTCCATACCCTATCGGCACTACGTCTGATATCTCTACGTCGCCAGTGGCCGAATCACCTGAACCGATCCATCCTTTACATATCCTGGCCATCCATCTGGCGCTGGTCACCAAACCGGGCGCCTACTGGATCTCGTTATCCTACTCGGAGGACCGATTTCCCTTCTTGCCGCACCCATCAGCTCATGCTTCCGCTACCCACCATGACGTGTCGCCAGCATTGAGCTCCTCGAGACCGGACGAACCAGACGACGCGGACGACTCCGACGATGACTACGCCGATGACCTCAACGATATTCCCCAGGAGCTAATCGACAATGGATTTCCGGATCCTGGTCAGCTATGGAGGTTGGAGGCCAGGCATGAAATCGAGGTCCTGCAGTCGCCCACTGGAGACGCAGCAGATAAAGTTGTGCATAGACCTAGGGTCGTGCACTGGGTTTACGTTCTTCGAAGGACAGACGTGGAGGTTTTCGTGAGGGATCCATAAGACGCGGCCTACGCATTCTACCTATCGTAACACCTTTGTTCCTGAACCGTTAGTAGACCTGAGATTACGATTCCACAGCGCCCCTGATCTTCGACTCAGCCGCAGTAGACTCCCGTCAGAGGAAACGCCCCACCTTGGTTCTGACAGCTGCTGCTGATGCCCGACCTAGTGCTCGGTTGAGAGCTTTTGTGATGCGGACACATCCTTCAATTATTCGGACTTTGACCGGACCCATACAAAAGTCTATGTTGTCCACACTCGAAAGGGACTATGTAGTGGTCGATGCCTGGGCTAGAGAAGGTGGTGAATGCGGAATTTTTATGAAAGCCTTTGACGGTGAGATATGGTGAAGGAAAATTCCTCCCCTTCGAGAAGAGATGCCTCAGCCGCCCAGTTACCATAGCGGTATGGGGCTCTAGGACCTGTCACGCATGCCTCTCTCAGCGGAGCGGAATACTTCCACAAAACAGCCAATAGAAAACATTTGTGGACGTAAATGGCAATTGTGGAACTGACAAATCCTATCTATTCGGAGGCTATGCGTTTGTAATGGAGTCATCTCGGAATCGATCAGGGGACGGGCCGGCCCGAAGTAGGTGCGCTTACACAATTCTCTTCACATGGAAATCTTTCGTAGTTGTTCATATGCATCTTGCGAGGTGTGACTAGGCGCATACATAGTAGATACAGATATGAATTAACCAACCGTCGAACATGGATAAGTGTGCAATGGTGTTGAGGGGCACGGCTAGAGAGGGGTTTCCGCGGCCGAGGTGTCCCGTCCCAGCCCCTCCAGCCGAAATGGTTCCACATTGCAACGGCTACACCGCAGGGCGCGGTCGATTACAAATGAGGCCATCCGATATAAAGACGGTGTGAGGCTTCGACAGAAGCAAACAAGTCCAATTCCCATCCAGAGTACATTTTGAACCGTTATAACTCTGATTCGTCGAACCGAACGCACACAAATTACAATGGCTCAAGTCACGCTCTACGATATCCCCACTCGAGAGCCGAGGAAGGGCTGGTCATTGAACCCGTGGAAACGTGTGTACTCGGTCCTAGAGGGGAGCTCATGCTAACAATCTGCTCAGCTCGCATGGTTTTGAATTACAAGGGAATTGATTACAAGACGGAATGGACCGAGTATCCGGACATTGATGGCAAATTCAGATCTTTGTAAGTCCATATCCGATAAGTAATTCAAGGGCCCGTTTAACGCAAATAAAAGTGGCATCACACCACATGATCGGAACGACCCGAGCTTCCTGGCAGAATATACCTCTCCAGTTGTACGCTTCGACGACGGCACATTTGTGATGGACTCTTGGAATATCGCACACGGTACGTTTATGCACTTGGAGCAACCCATGGAATAAATAAATGATTAACACTCTACAGAAATCGAAAAGCGCTACCCGACTCCCTCTTTAGGCCTTGACGAACCAATCGTCGTCCAAATCAAAGAGTTCATCTCCAAGCTGTTCGTTCCGTTGGCTGCAGAGATTCTGCCCAAGATTCCTCGAAACCTCCTGAGCGCACCCTCTGCCGAGTACTTTGAGCGTACTCGCGCGGCCAAGTTCGGCATGAGCCTGACCCAGTTCGAGAAAGAGAAGGGTGGTGATAAGGCCTGGGAGGCTGCCGAAGCGCCTGTCAAAGAGCTGGCTGGTATCCTGAAGAAGAATGGTGGTCCTTACTTCCTGGGCGATAGAGGTGCGTCTTTCCCGCTTTCAACGGGTCGATCTGGCTAACGAGTGGTAGTGACTTATGCTGATTTCATTCTGGTGACGTTCTTGGAGTTCCTTAAGCGTATCGGCGATGGACTGTACGAGAAGTTCACTGCTTTCGATCCGGCCTTCGAGAAGTTGTATGATGCTTCGAAGCAGTGGCTCAACAAGGATGATTGAGCAATGAATGTGTCGTGCAGGTAACAGACGTAGCAGCACAAAAGCAGCAATATAACGAATTGATGATCACACATACCCCAAGTTGTACTTCGTCAAATCTGGTGTGTGCGGCTATCTTTTTGACGAGCCCACCAGCTTCAGAGCATTAAGCAGGACTTCACGATCCGTTTGAAAGGTCAGTTTCTCAACGGCCTCGTCGCATGAAAAGAACTCTGCCTTGAAGGCTGTTTCTCCTACCAGGGGTTTGCTCCGCGCTCCATCGTCCAGTGCAGCAATGTACCACCATATAAGCTTCACGCTGTCGCTATCAAGCTCTCTCATTGTAAACCTGAATGGCTCAGTCAGATGTGGGTATATGCGAACTTTGTCCGACACATTCGCAGGGTCGTCTGTTGATGGAGCACGCGTTGCCATCCTCACAGGATAAATATGGCATCGATAGCCAGTCTCCTCCATGACTTCCCTCACAGCAGCATCGCGACGAGACTCGGACTGGTTCCGGCGTCCTTTGGGAAGATACCATTCGTCTGTCTTGAGATGATGTAGGAGGCACACATCGAGTGTGGGGCTGGCGAGGTCGAACAGAACGGCACCGCAGCTCTCGACGAAGTTTTTCGACGTGTATTGTCGGGTAGTGAAGGTGGACTGCGCCATCTGGTTTCTGGATAGTGCAGTAAAAGGGATTGGCGGTGTTAGTTGTGCTGCCTGAGAGTACTTAATCTAAACCGCCTGGAATGACCCCTGTCGATCTGATCACAATGAGCACTTGGGAAGGGCCAAAAAGAGGATCGTGAAGTTTTCTTACCTGATCAGAGAGCTGGATGAATCGTTAATGAGCCCCTCATCGCCCCTGTTGAGTTTGTTCAGGTACGGGACTGAAAGCCGAGACTTTCCGAAAGTTCATTCCGAAATTCTCGGAATGCTCCAGTCACTTCAATTGAACGTCATAGATCCACACTAACATCGATTAGCTATCTTGAGCGTGCCAATGACGAAATGCTGGCTTGAACGATTGGGCGACTTAAAACCCTTTCTATGAGTTCACCTATAGATCAATGTTGAGACCTTCTCTTCGCACAGCAACCTCCAGACTCTATCAACCAGCATTACACTCCATCCGGCGCTCACCACCTCATCAATTCCGGTTCCTCACCATGGCTCACAACCAAACAATGTTCAAGCTCAACACGGGAGCCCAGATCCCCGCCATTGGCTTCGGAACCTGGCAGGATGCCGAAGCTCAGGAACAAGCCGTTGTCACCGCCATTAAGGCCGGCTACAGGCACATCGACACTGCATTCGTCTACGGCACCGAGGAGGCCGTAGGAAAGGGCATCAAGAAGGCTGGAATTCCGCGCGACCAGATTTTCATCACCACAAAGTTGTGGAATAACGCGCATCATCCCGAGGATGTTCCTAAGCAGCTCGATGCGTCACTCAAGGCCCTGGGTGTGGACTACATCGACCTCTGGCTCATGCACTGGCCTTCGGCTTTCGCCCGCGGGGATACGCTTTTTCCCAAGGACAAAGATGGTAAACCGATCACGGGCGATACCGACTATGTCGATACATACAAGGCGATGGAGAAGTGCCTGAAAGAGGGCAAGGTGAAAGCCATTGGTGTCTCCAACTTCAGCAAGGCGGAGATGGAGCGCCTGCTTGAGAAAACTGATGTGGTAAGTAATCTGCTTGAGCTCAGTCTTCAGAGATAACTGACGAATTTCTAGGTTCCCGCAGCACACGAGCTGGAACTGCACCCGTGGCTCCAGCAGACCTCCTTCACGGAATGGCACAAGCAAAAGGGTATCCACATCATTGCGTACTCTCCCTTCGGCAACCAGAATCCAATCTACGACAAGGGCAAGGACATTGGAAAGCTGATAGATGACCCCACTCTCGTTGAGATTGGCAAGAAGCACGGAAAGACGGGCGCGCAGGTCGCGCTGGCGTGGAATATTGCAAAGGGTCACTCGGTGCTGCCGAAGTCCAAGACCGAATCGCGTATTAAGGCGAACTTTGAGGGCGACTTTAAGCTGCCCGAGGAGGACGTTAAGAAAATTGATGGCATCGATAAGAAGCTTCGTTTCTGTGACCCGTCGGAGAGCTTTGGATACAAATACTATACGGATCTGGACGGAAAGGAGTAAGCGATGGGACGTCTAGCTGACGATATTAGTCTAGACGCTTGAAGTGTCTTAAAGTAGGATTCAATGTCTGTTTATGTTCAGTACGACAAAGTAACATGGTGCCGTGGTGAATGTCTCATTAAGGGAGGGAAAGAGCGCATCTTTCGCAAACCGCCGAGTTTCGAACATAGTCAAGCGTACGTGGTCTACCAAGTGTACTGTTGGAACGAGTGGCCCCTTGGCCGATATAGATGCTGTCAGTATGCAGCTCTAAATACTACGACATGGCCCGGCTCGGATCATCTGCCCCACCGAACGGCGCACGAGCCACACGACATCCCACCTTCTTCATGGCTCAACGCGCGGTGGGCCTTCACAAAACTTTGGTGCTCATTCGACGCGGGAAGATATACCTACCTCTCTACTCCCTAGACGGTCTTCTAGTACGCGCGGTACACGGCCTGACGCGGTCTCGAACGAACAACATCTCACTCCAGCCCATCGAGGGCAGCGACCTTGGCGCTCGCAACATGGACGACTTCGTTAGCGATACGGATAGCGACTATACGAGCTATTGGCGCGATTGGGTATGTAGTTGAGGAATTCTGCGCTTTTATTCATGAATACATATGTTTCGCCCTTGGATCGAGCACGGAGCAACCTGCCGTTGGGAAGGGCTGCTATCATGTGCTTCGAATAAGCCTCACAGATCTGGTATCTGGCGACTCGGAGGACTTGGATGCTTGCTTTGACCCGGAGACTTGAATGCGCTTGGAAATGGACTCGTCCTCTCGATACGTCAAGTCATTGCTGGGCTTTCGGGCATTCGGCTGGAAAAGTGAAGGAGGATGCCCTCGGACAGTCCTCCGGATGGCTCTTCTTCTCTGCTTGCTTGATGGATTGCAAGCCTGCTGGACCGATTACATAGCAGCATTCGACATACGCCGTTCACATCTGTTCAATTTCTGGCTCGATTCGTTGCATGCGTTCCGAGGACTGTTTGTTATTCTCCACGAACACCAGGCTGACATCTGCGCCAGTTCATATCCTCCCGCGGAAACGAATACTTCTGCGAGATCGACGAAGACTACCTGACCGATCGCTTCAACCTCACGGGCCTAAACGCCGATGTTCAATACTATCAATACGCGCTGGACCTCATAACAGACGTCTTCGACGTAGACTGCGACGACCAGCTCCGCGACGCCGTCGAGAAATCCGCCCGGCACTTATACGGCCTGGTACACGCCCGGTACATAGTGACGACGCGCGGTCTCGCAAAAATGGTAAGTTGTCTCTTTCCCCCCTACGCTGGAAAGGCCCAGTCCCAGAAAACTTACATCTCTCCTCTCCAGCTCGAGAAGTTCAAGAAATCCGACTTCGGCAAATGCCCCCGCGTCATGTGCGACTCGCACCCGCTCCTCCCAATGGGCCAATCCGACCTCCCAGGCAACTCGCCCGTCAAGCTGTACTGCGCGCGGTGCGAAGACATCTACAACCCCAAGTCGTCGCGCCACTCGGTCATTGACGGCGCCTACTTCGGCACCTCGTTCCACAACATCCTGTTCCAGGTATATCCGACCATGTTGCCGTCCAAGTCGTTGCGCAGGTACGAGCCGCGCGTTTTCGGCTTCAAGGTGCATGCTGCGGCGGCGTTGGCGCGGTGGCAGGATGAGCAGCGCGAGGCGATGAGGGAGCGGTTGAAGGCGGCCAAGGTGGATGTGTTGTTTGAGGAGGACGAAGATGACGAGGAGGAGGGGGAACCAGTGAGTGACGAAGATGAGGAGATGGATGTCGGGGAGCAGGGTGCGGCGCTCGTGGCTGCCAAGTGAGTGAGTGACTGCATGAATGCGTCGCTTGCACCGCGGTATACGTATCTGGTTAGCATGGGGTATGGCGATAGGCGTTCGGGTCGGTAGGGTAGCATTTGAATACTTCGACAAACCACTTTTTTTTCATTCTTCTCGAATCCAGCTGGCACACCCTTGAGTAAAAGTCCACCAGTTCGTGTGTCGTAGGACGCATGTCCGGTCTCCGGGTGAAAATATCACATCCCAAACGAAAAGGAATTGTGAACTCGTTATCGCAGTCCTTCATGTGTATCAGAACTACTTATTTCGCTCACTCATGATGCTCTTGACACAGACAGAAATGATGACAAGACCGCGGAGCGGACTCCGGAATAAGAAGCTGAAAGGGGTATATATTCTCACTCCTCTGTATCTCCTACTCAAAATCCACCCCCTACTCTACCACTTGAACGGAATCCTCGTACACACACGAGATCCGCCTTGCAAAGAGAAGAAAGAGCAAACGCCGGTGCCGCTCAACATCTTCGAAAACACCATCATCATCGTCGTCATTGTCATCAACGCACTCAACAGACAACATCGGCATACCATGATCCAGCACCAATGTAAATAAGCGAGCCGGAACCATCGAAGAAAAGACCAAACATCAAATCAGACGCCGCCCAATGCAAGTGCAACTCAACCACTTCACTAGACAACCACCCATTCATCAGTTAAGCGGACATGCACGCACACCAACCTCAAACTCAACCAAGAAGATTTAATCTCCCTACCCAAAACCCCCCGCGATCTTCTTGAACCAACTCCCCCTCTTCGCACCACTCTCCATCGCCGGCCTCCCATCCCACGTCCTAAGCGGCGCCTCCGCATACCCGCCCATCGGCTGCGCATAACTCTTCCTGCGGCTCTTCCTCTCGCGGTCCTCATCACTGCCACCGCCACGTGCACCCTCATAATGCGAAGCCCGCCGTCGATGATGTCTCCTCTCCCGCTCAGCTTCCCTCTCTCTATCGCGTTCTTTCTCACGCTCACGACGTTCTTCGCGCTCGCGATCGCGCTTCGGACCTTTGCGGCCTGCAATCCGGAGACGGAGATCTTCGTCCGCCGAAGGGGAAAGCTCGTCCGCATGGTTCGGGTCGCGGGTGTCTGGCAGACCGTCTACAACCGTCTCGGCAATAGGAACTGGGAGTGGTTGTTCGTTGGAGAGGGAGTCCACCCAAGAGGACGTCTTATCTCCGCCTCTGGCTAGGTAGGGCGTGTTTTCTTCCTCCTTGGGGCGATGCGAGCTGCGATGGCGGGAGCGATGCGCCGCACCGTTGCGCTCGTCGAAGTAGTCTTGGATGGGTCCGCCGTTTGCTGGTGCTGGGTATTCCGAGTTACGGCGAGCAGCACGGCGCTCTTCACGGCGACGACGTCGCTCTTCTGGGTCTTCATCCATGTGGGAACGACGACGCTCCCGTTCTCGGTCGCGGTCTTTGTCTCTGTCTCTGTCCCGTTCTCGTTCGCGCTCACGCTCACTAGGACGACGAGAACCCTCCCGTTCCCTGTCTCTGCGCTTAGAAGAACGGTGCTCACCACGCTCACGCTCTGACTCTTCCATTGCCCTACGTTGCTCGCGTGCAGCTTTGCGCTGTTTCTTTTCCTCCATGCGACGCAATTCAGCCTCAGCCTCCTTGTTGCGTCGCTCCAGCTCCGCCATCTGCCTCGCCTTCTTCTCCGCAAGGATCGCGCTCTCCTTCTCGCGCTCGCGGTTACGACGACGCTCCGCCTTGGCTTCAGCCGCTTCCAGATCAGCGCGTTGTGCTTCCTTCTCTGCCTGGCGTCGAGCTTTACGTTCTGCGCGTCTGGCCTCGCGCTCCGGGTCAAGATCCTCGCCAGGCCCAGCACCACCGCTCATCATGTCTGCTCCGTCAGGCATGTGAGAGGAGCGGCGAACACTACGTCGCTCATGACGGAGCCGTTTCGCTTCGTCTTCGGTCGCTGCACCTCGCGTGGACGATCGTTTACGGCGGCGGCGTTCGTCTTCGGTCTCGTATGCATTCCTGCGACGCTCGTGCTTGTCTTCCTCCTGACCCTTCTTGCGCGACCCAAGTCCAAACATGCTCATCAGGCCGCCGGCAGCGGCTGCAGCAGCCCCAGCCGCAACCCCCGCAGTAGCTAAGTCTCTTGCTTTCGAAGTGTTGCGGTCTCGTCTCGATCGCTCACTATGGTGTCTTTCGACGTGAGGAGGTTCGACAGACATTGGATCAATGTCAACGGGATCATCGGCACTCGGTGGTGCAGTCAACGGTTCAGCTGGAGTAACAGCGGTAGGCTCCCGCGACGACTTGCGTCGGGATGACTCAGCCTTGGGAGCGGGTGTGGGTGATGCGGGCGCATCATCATCCAATGGCATGTCCAGATCGTCGGGGATGGCATACGCGTCTGGTACAGCTGAGCGCTTGTTAGCTGGATTTGTCCGCTGATTATGAGAGCCAAGAGGCCATCCCGCTTCTTGGGGAGCGAGTGTCTTACCTCTGGATTTGCCCTTGTCCCTGGTACTTGATCGCCTGCTGACGGAACCTTTCATACCCATGACTTTTGCCGCCTTTGAAGGCACCTTGACATCTACATCTGTATGAGGCGGCGACATCATAGCAGCGTCGCCATCAAACGACGGTCTTCGAGACATCGTTTTGGGAGTCGCAGAGGTCCGATGTGACTTTGCACGCGACGAAGAATGCGGAGGAGGTACACCAAACAGTGCGCCCAAGCCCGTCGCAGCACGCGCAGGCTTTGGCCGCGTCTTATTCGTCTTGTCTGACCCTGAAGATTTTGACATGACGTCCTTGTCCTTTCCGGGAGAGACCTGCGATGATTTGGAGCGGCTCAAGCTTGCCTTTACTGGGGTTGCACTGGCGCCATCATCTGTAGACTGCTTTCTTGCCTGCTTCTGTCGTGATGCAGCCGCCGCACCGGCAGCGACACCCCATATACCCCAATTCGCTCCTCCATTAGCGGGTCGCACCACCTTTGCACGTTCCTTCTTTACAGGTTCAGGTTTGACTTCAGGTTCGGGAGGCGGTGTCGGGAGCTTCTCCGGGGGTTCGACAATCTCCATATCGAGGGTAGGTTCGGCAGGTTCGTCACGTTCAGCCGGTGGAGGTGGAGGTGCAGGTGGTTCAGCTAGGTCAATAATCTCGACGATATCTGCAGCATCAACAATGGCTTTGCTGCTCTCCTTCGCCTTCTTCGCCTTCTTCGCTTTCCTCTCGGCCTTTTTGTCGACGACGACAACAACAGGTTCAGGCTCTGCTGGCGGCGGCGGCGGAGGAGGCGGGTCCGCACGGGCATCGACCATTTCCGCGTCATTGAAGTCAAGCAAGTCCATATCGTCGTCCATGGGAAAGCCACCAGGCACGGGTGAGGGATTCTTGGCAAGTACCACAGGCTCAGGATCTGG
Source organism: Westerdykella ornata (assembly GCF_010094085.1). Lineage (NCBI taxonomy): Eukaryota > Fungi > Ascomycota > Dothideomycetes > Pleosporales > Sporormiaceae > Westerdykella > Westerdykella ornata. The sequence continues at coordinate 302,596 of NW_022986869.1, read as the reverse complement.
AATCACCACAGGTGGCTCTTTCACCTTTGACTTTGACGAGGATTTATCCTTCTTGGACTTCGAAGACTTCTTCGTCGTTGTCTCAACGACTTCAACAAGTGGTGGTTCCGGTGGTGGCGGAGGAGGTGGAGGTGGTTCCGGGGCTTCAAATTCAAAGTCCAGTTCTGCAATCTTTGATTTATCGCCACTCTTCTCCTGCAGTGCCTTTAGCCGTTCCGCAACCACACCACCCGACTTTGCAGACTTCTTAGACTTGGCTGCCTTGGGGGGTGGTTCGTCAGCGACAACAGGTTCTGGCACGTTCGGTTCCTCCATAAGCGAGATGTCACGGGCTGACTCAACCATGACCGCATCTTCCTTCGGCGGTGTCTTCTTGGTTTTGCGCAAGGAAATGCCCCAAGCACTTCCCCATCCTCCTGATGTTTCTTCTGGAGAAGCGGTGTCTTTCTCTAGTTCAGCGAGTAGATCACCCGCAGGGACATCTTTGACCAGATCGAGCAGATCCTCGTCAGCGGGAGGAGGCGGCGGCGGCGGCGGAGGTGGTGCAGGCTCTTCGACAGCGCCCTTCCCCTTCTTCTTTTTCTTCTTAGACGAAGTGGTTTCGAGGAACTCCTGTTCAGCAGCAATGCGTGCAGCTTCAGCTTCTTCGGCCTCCTTCTTAGCCTTCTCTGCAGCTTCCGCGGCTTCTTTGGCCTCACGCTCCAACCGCTCCTGCTCCTCGCGCTCAGCTTTCTCCTTCTTTTCACGAGCCTTCTTCTGGCTAGCCGTCTCCTTTTTCTTGAGGCCACCCCAAGATCCCCATATGCTGCTGCTTTCCTCTTCTTTCTTCTTGGCGGCCTCTTCGGCTTCTTTGGCTTCCCTTTCCAGTTTCTCCTGCTCCTCTTTCTCCTTCTCAAGGCGTTCCTGTTCCTCCCTCTCAAGCCGTTCCTGTTCTTCCTTCTCAAGGCGTTCTTTTTCTTCCCGTTCCACGCGCTCGGCTTCCTCCCGCTCGGCCTTCTCCTTCTTCTCACGAGCCTTCTTCTGAGTGGCAGTCTCCTTCTTTGTCGACTTCTTCGATGCTCCGAAGAGTCCCCATCCAGAACTCTTCTCCGCCTCTTCCGCTTCCTTCTTCTTTGCGGCCTCCTCGGCCTCTATCCGTGCCTTTTCGGCTTCCTCAGTCTCAATTCTCGCCTTCTCAGCTTCCTCAGCTTCGATCCTGGCCCTCTCGGCTGCTTCTTCTGCCTCTCTGGCGTCTTCTGCCTCGCGCTCTAACCGTTCGGCTTCCTCCTTCTCTAGTCTCTCCTTTTCCTCCTTCTCTTTCTTCTCCCTCGCTTTCTTCTGTGCCGTCGTCTCCTTCTTTGCCTTCTTACCAAATAGACCCCAGCCAGAGCTCTTCTCAGCCTCTTCCGCCTCTTTCCTCGCCTTATCAGCCTCCTCTGCCTCCTTCCTCGCTTTCTCAGCCTCTTCCGCCTCAATCCTGGCCTTTTCCGCTTCTTCCGCTTCAATTCGGGCTCGTTCAGCAGCTTCCTCGGCCTCCTTTGCTTCTTGTGCTTCGCGTTCGAGGCGTTCTTTTTCCTCTTTCTCACGCTGCTTGGCCTCCTCCTCCTCCTTCTCTTTGGCTTCCTTTTCACGCTGCGCAGCCTCCTCTTTCTCCCGTTTCAGGCGTTTCTTCTTCTCCGTTTTTGTCTCGTTCTTCGGCGGCTCAGGCTTCTTCTCTTCCACCTTGGGAGGTTCGTCCAGCTGAATGAGATCTTCAAACGTATCCTTCGGAGTGCCTGACTTGGAAGCAGACGAGTCCTTTGTCGCGGTCTTGCTGAGTTTGCCGCCATCGTCGACCGCTTCGTCCTTGCCTTTCTTCTTTTTCGAGGAGCTGAAACCCCAGAGATCGTCGTCTACCTTCAGGTCTTCCTCCACAGCTGGTGGCGCTTCAATTTGCTTCGGCTCGGGTAGCTCAACTTCACCAGGCGGTGTGGGAACAGGTGGCGGAGCTAAAGTGGAGCCCTTCTTCCCCTTCTTCTTCTTGGTCATGTTGAACTGCGCGCTGCCCCATGGGTCATCCTCGTCGGGCTTTTGAACGGGCGCCGAAATATCATCGGTTACTTCCACCGGCGTATCCTTCGAGGACGACTTCTTGACCTTCTTGCCCCAAGAGGGAGTGCCCCACTCATCTTCTCCCTCTGCCTTGGGTTCTTCGACACCATCGGGACTTTGCACAGTGGTTGTGTCTTCAATGATGGGTCCGGGCTCAGGCTCCTTCTTCTTCTTCGTCTTCTTGCCTCCCCAGATGGAACTGAAGCTCCAATCATCGCTCTCCTTCTTCTCAGGTTGGGGTTCGGGAACGGCGGGAGGTGGCGCAGGCGCAGGTGGGAGAGGCTCCTCCTTACCTTTCTTTCCCTTCTTCTTCTTCGTCGAAGTGGTGCCCCAAGCTGAATCTCCCCAAATATCCTCTTCCTTCTTCTTCTTCTCTTCCTCCTCAAGCCGTGCCTTTTCCTCAGCTTCCTTCCGTTCTCGTTCCCTAGCTTCTTGCTCCTCGCGCTCCTTGGCTTCTTGCGCTTCTCTTTCTGCCTTCTCCTTAGCTTCTTGCTCTTCTCGCTCCTTGGCTTCCTTCTCTTCCCTTTCAGCCTTCTCTTTCGCCTCCTTCTCCTTCTGCTTCTTCAGTTTCTTCTTCTGCGTATTACTGAGCCCGGCATACTCATCGATCTCGGGCTTCGGGGGCTCAGGCACCGGCTCAGGTTCCACGACCGGTTCCTGCACAGGCTCGGGCTCCGGTGCCGGAAGTGTTTCCTCGACCTTCGGCTCTTCCTTACCCTTCTTACCTTTCTTCTGCTTGCCTGATGTCCCGAACGAAGCCCAGTCATCTTCAGCGGGTGGGCTAGGCTCGGGAGGCGGAGGTGGAGGCGGCGGCACTTCTTCCTCCTTCTTCCCCTTCTTCTTACCTGATCCGACGGCTCCCCATCCACCCCATCCATCATCGTCCTTCACGGGCTCCGGCTCAGGGGGCGGCGGCGACGTCTCCTCGGCAGCGCCTTTTTTCTTCTTCTTCTTGTCCTTTGAGCCGCCGAAAGAGAAAGAACCCCACGAGTCCTCTTTCTCAGGCTCCGGCGCCGGCTCCTCCGTTGCCTTCTTCTTCTTCTTATTCTTGCCGAAGCTACCCCAGCCGTCATCCTCGTCTTCTGCAGGTTTCTCCTCGGCTACGGGCGGAGGCGCAGACGACGTGTTGAAAGCGTCGAAGTTGAAGTCAAAGCCAGACGAATCCTTGGAGTTCTTCTTGTCCTTGGGTGAGCCCCAGGGATTGTCATTACTCGCGGCGTCATTTCCAGTGGTGGTGGAGTCGAAACCCCAGCTGCTGCCCTTGCTTCCCCATCCACCCCATCCACCCAATCCGCCGAGACTTGACTTGGCCCCGCCCGAGTCTCCAAACGACATTTCGATCTTGGGTGCGCCGCTCGAGTCATCGAGATTGATGTCGTCGAATCCAGCGCCCGGATCTGCTGCAGGGGGTTCAGGGGGTGGAGGAGGCGCGGCCTCGGCGCCCTATGGTCAAGTCAGCTAATGGAACGATTTCCCGCAATCCAGTCTTCCTACCTTTCCCTTCTTCTTCTTACTCTTCTTCCCTCCAACGGTAGCAAACGAGGCCCAATCATCCGCTGCCCCATTGCCATCCGCCTGATCAGCCCAGCTAAGATCCGCAGCCGCAGTGGCAGCAGCAGCAGCAGTGGCAGCGGCAGCAGCAGCGGCAGCAGCGTCTTCCTCCTCCTCCTCCTTCTTCTTTCTTTCCTCTTCCTCCTCTTTCTTGCTCTTCTTCTTCTTACCGGCGGTCCCCCAAGCATCCCACCCATCGTCATCCCCACCCCCATTCCCGTCCTTCCCCCCATCACCCCCGTCGTCTCCTCCACCACCCGCTCCGCCGCCATCAGCAGGCGGGTCTCCCCCAGGACTGTCACCGCCATCAGCGGGCGCGTCCTCTTCCTTTTTACCGTCCCCGCCGCCTCCTCCAGAGTTGTTATTCGAGTTTGTATTCTTCTTGGCGGCGTTATTCTTCTTCTTCTTGGCGTGGGATTTGATGCCTTCCTCGCAGAAGCCGAAATCGATGTTCGCATGAAGACATTTTTCGTCGAGATGGAAGGATAATGGGGAGGCGGAGCGTGTGGATAGGATGCTGCTTAGGAGACAATCGGGGATGCTGGAGCAGAGGGAGGGGTTCAGGGAGGGAAAGGGTGTGTATTCGGGGACTTTGGCGGTGGCGAGGACGTCTGTGGTGGTGTAGTCGGGTGGGAGGTCGGCGAGTGTGTCGTCGTAGGAGGGTGGAGAGGAGTCATCGTGGGGTGGGGATGCGGAGAGCCAGAGGTGTGGGGACGAGATATGGGGAAGGTAGAAGCTGGAGAAGGGCTCGAAGGGTTGGTAAACCTAGGTTGAGTTAGTTGCGGAACCACAGCAGCTGTCTAGGTAGTATATGATCCAAGCAGCACTGGTGGGGAGTAGAGGTGAACTAGAGAACGCGGGGTGGACGAAGATGATACGATGAAAGGAAACCAATGTCGTCATACCGAGTTCGCGCCTTCTTCTTCTTCACCTCTCCGCCCCTTCCTTTGATTCCTCCTGTCCAACCTCGCCAATGCACCGCAAATATCCTCCAAAAGCTCCGTTATCGGCTCTTCCTGCTCTTCTTCCACACCCCAATTCCCACGATCAGATATAAAGTCGTCGTCGCTCGCACGCCTCTCTCTGCCAGCCATCCACCTCTGAAACCACCTCTCGCGCGCCTCACCCAAGTCGCCTCGTTCCGCACGCCGTATCTTCAGCCGCGCATACACGGCTTCCTCGCCGCCGCCGCGATGCAGGCGCGACCGTCCCTCTGGCATGGTGCTCGACGCTGTCAAAGTCTAAGTCCAAGCCGGATGATGTGGGAAGAAGTGCGCGCGAGCAGAAGAGGGTCGGAGACGGGCACATGAGGCGCCACTAGGGGGATCCGTAAGGATTACGGGACGAGAAGGGGTGGTTTAGGCTGTGCGGATTGCGGATTGTATTTGCGGTGCGCTTAGGGCGAGGATTGTACAGGTGCGGTTGTGACGGCGGCTGCGATGCGAAGGGTCGCGCGGGGACTACGAGGGTCGTACAGACGGGTGTGCGAGGCACGACGCGGAGAGATATCTTGCTGGCGAGGCGTAGCGGTGCAGCAGGTCGGTAGAAGCATGCGAGACTGGCTCTGCAAGTCGTATCTATGCGGGACGGGGGAATAACGTGTGTCGTGGGATTTGGTGAATCGAATGTCGCGGCGCGTACAGGATCTATCGTCCCGAGGAAGAACAGCACGCTTTCCACCCAAAGCAGGAACGTGCAACGCAAGCAAACGGGCCTCGTGTATCCCGTACCGTCGTCCCCGGCTCTTTTGAGGTGGTCACAAGGCGGGAAAAGCGAGGCGTGGGTGTGCCTGCTGGGTGGTGTTTGAGGAAAGGTGTGTTGCCGATGCCGTGACGTCCAAACGGGCTAGACGGCTACTCAAAACGAGGCAGGGAGAGTTGCGCTGCGATGGCTGATATTGGTGTGAGGGATTGCGGGGGTCTGGCACACCACAAGCCTGAGCTAGCCAGCAACGACAATGGTCTGGATTTGCGAGGGAGCGATGTGGAGGAGGGGTTGATGACGATGTGGTGGTGTTGAAGTCGTGAATGAGATGGATATCAAAAGCGAAATCTCGAGACGCAAAGATTATGATACCACAGCCAGCAACACAAATGAGCCAGCTCTCGAATCACACGAGGCCGGGATTCCCCACGCGTTAAAAACCTCTCTCAAAGTCCGTCCCCTCGAACGCAAATTCTCTCCAACCACACCCCAGCCGCATTGCCATCCGCATCCGCATCCGCATCCGCCCTGCGAATCTCTGCTAGTCTACATCGTGTATCCTCGGACGCATGTCTCCCTGCGCCCGCAGCGCGGCTGTCTCTGGGCAGCGCAATTGGCCAGCCGAACGCATGTTTTGAGGAGCTGCAAGTGCTGCGTGGCCATGGTGGAGAGAGGCTCTACACCGCCAGTTGGGCTGCCGACCTCTCAGAAGGCGGGAGGGGTGGGTGCAGTGATGGCGCCGGCCAATGGGGAGGGCCAAGGGGATTGGGGGCAATTTGGGTGCTGGGACGGGAAAGGGGATGGACGTAATAAATGATGGCAGATGCATTGCTGGGAGTAGCCAAGTAGGAATGCATTTAAGTTGGGACTCTGGAGTGGGTGTGCACTGTGGAATCGGTGTTGGTTAGTGGCAGGAGACGGTGGGAATATATAAGCCGCTGCAGCAGCTCGGGAGGAGGAGATGCCCACTCTTCAATGGAAAGATTAGTGGCCTTCTCCTCCTTCTTCAGACTTCTGGACTCATCTGTCAAGATCCTCTATTCCAGTTCATAGCCTCGACGCAGTATACAGTACTCCGTACTCGCACTTCACATGCGGGTGGGGCGCGCCAACGAACAGCTGTCAGCGTCACTGTGGAGCGCGGGACCCATCATGGATCCATCGCAGGGCTGTCCTCCCGAGGCACCTACAAGTAAGTACAAGTACACACGGGAGAAGACGAGAGGGGATTAGCGTTGTTGCGATCCCATGGGCGATCCATGGATGTTTGCTTGCCAGTGATGAAGTGATTGTGACTCGAGATCCTTTTCACAATTAGCTACAAACAATTTAGGAAAACCGCCACAGGATCGTAGCAATTAGATTAGAACAATGAGAATATTATATCTATCCATTATCGAGCTAACATACGACGACCCACACCCCGCTCTCTGCTCATCCGGGTATCTGATATTCATAGCAAATAGCAAACAATACTACGAGAGAAAATACTAGGCACGTACGTACGTACCTGGGAGAAGTCTATAAAGGATAGGAATGGAAATAGAAACAGTCGTCTATGGCCACCAATAAACGTAACAAGAAAAGAAAGAATGTTCAGAAGAAGTAGAACAGAAGAAGTAGACTAGAACAGAACTAATTCCGCTGGAAGCTTAACTCGAAAAGATAGAAACGATTGCTGCGGTGCTACATTGAGTGGATGCGGGTATCCGTTTGTGGGAAGGGGACCAGTCAAGTCCGAGGCCAGTGTTCGTGTGCATGGGCACACATATTTTGAAGCTGGGAAAAACGAGAAAAGCGAAGAGCAAGATGCAAAGTGAACGAGAAGGAGAAACAAAGGAAAGAAACAAGTGACGCTAAAATGCAGCAAAACACTTCCAGAAAGTAGACATCAAATATCATCCCTCCCCCTCTCTTTATCAGATCCATTCGAGAAACATGAGAAATTTGAACGAAAATGAACGCACTTCACGAAAGGAGCTTTCCGTCCTCCACCTCCTCCCCACTCAACACCCTCCTTGCCTCGTCCAACCTCCTCCTCCACTCCTTCCGCTCATACCGATCCCCCGCCGTACTCTGCAGCCTCGCACACACCTGCTGAAAGCTCGCCGCCAAGCCGTATATAAGCTGTTTCTCCTCCTCATTCAGCGCAAGGCGTACCTCCTCCTCTTGGGATGACGACGGGGGCGCTTCGAGCAGGATGTTGTAGATTTTGGAGGTCTGCAGGCCGGAGGCTAGGTCGGAACCGGGAGAGGAGCCGCGGGAGATTTGAGAGGCCGTGGTGAGGGCGGGGGAGTGCGGGCTGCTGCTGGCTTTGTTGCGGACGTTGATGGCTGAGTCGGAACGGGGCGCTGTGATGCCGAGGCCGAGAGCGTTTTTGGTTGTGTGGTTGGAGAGGAAGGATTGCTGACTGGGCAGGAGACGTTGGGAGAATTGGTTCAGCTGCGCGGATTCTTCTTCTTCGTCCTCTCCCTCGTCATCGGATTGTTCCGCTGCGGCGGTAGCGAACGAGGCGACGGTCGAGACGGAATCGACACTGGCATTCCGTTGATGCATTGACAGCCTCTTCTCTGACACGTCGCCATCGTAGAGCGCGGTTGTCGGCCTAGTCGTCTCCACGGAATCGGCCGAGCTAGAGCTGGATCTGCTGCTCCTTCCAGAACTGTATGATCCCATGGCGCTGTGCAGGAAGAAGTGCTCGTAGTCAAAGGCGTCTATTCGGTCTTCGTGACGTTCAGTTATCGGAAATTCGTAGACGGCATCCTCATAGACACTGTCGCCGCCAGTCTCGACGTCTGCGTCCACAGAGACGAATTCGTCGTCGAGGCCGTCTTCGGAGTTTTCGTCATCGTAGTCTTGGAGGTCTTCGTTATAATGCTCGGTCGGTGAGTCCTTCTGATAAGCGTCGCCTGAACTTTCCTTGATAGACCTCTTTCCGTCTGCAACATACTGCGATGCTTCATGTTGGGAGCTTGAACCCGCATGTTTGTCACGCGGCTCCTCCTCCTCAAACAAAGTCTTCCGTACCGGCGACTCGGTCTTCGTGCCCACTCCGGCATCTGCCGTAACAGGTGAAGCGCCCGTTTCATATGCGTCTCCACTGGCATACCACGCCTCTGCACAAGTGAATGGACTAGGCGTTCGCAAGCTCTGCAGACTCCGCCTCCGCAAATTATCCTCCTTGGCCTTCTGCTTGAGACTGGAAATGCGTCCCTTAAGATCCTGCATCTGCGCTTTCAGATCCCCCGTGGTAGACGAAGGCCGAAGCTGCTGCTGCGGGCTGTCAACGTCCTCCGGCAACGTCTCGAGCGTCGATGGTGAGCGTGAACCTCTGGAGTCGTACGACCGCAAAGACGCATCCCGTTCTTCGTGATTGCTCCATGCTTGCCGGGCATCGCGCACTGCTTCCAGACTGCGCGACTCTCGGATGGGGAAACGGCCCTGGCCGAACCCCTCGGGGGACCAAGGGCCACTGGCGGCACCCATTGCGCTCGATGCGCGCTTGTTGACCAGTCTGCTTGTGTATGCAGGGGTGAAAGGTACTGGGACGGATGTTTCGCTCATTCCTCTGGAGTGGCCCGGACTGCTGTTCGATGACAACGGAGAAGAGTAATAAGGTCTTGTGCGTGGCGGTATAGGGCCCTGTCCCGCGTATAGCCTCCTATCTCTCTCTCGTACCGCTGCCAGTTGATGGGGTAATGCTGATTCCGCCCTCATGCTGGTGAGTGTGGGCGATATGACAAGCGACTGTCGTGCTCCTCGAAGATTCCCTTCCATGACCTATCGAAGTCAGCATCGGCTCTAAAATACGTGCTCCCCATTTCACAGGCGCAAGGACGGAATTCTACTGCAGTACATACATTCAAGCGCTTCTTCGCATTCGCCAATATCATTTCCGCCCGTCGACTTAAGGCAGCCGACGAATACGCCTCTTCATCCCCATCACTATGCCCCTCCAGCCATCCCTCATTCTCCATCTCATCCTCAGTGCCGGAAATCTCAGGCAGCCTGTCCCGCTCCTCCCCTTTCTCCTCAAGAACCACGCCGCTGTCGTCAAAAGCAGCAGCGCCGGGGCCGTCGAAGGCGGGCCAAGTCATATCCTCCAGATCTTCGCTGTGCATGGAGCTCGATGCATTGCTCAACCGCTTTTGTTCATGATGCCGCCAGTCGTTCAGTGGATCTCGTGACATCGCGTCCGCAATGGTCGGTGAGGAAGCAATTGTGTTGTCGGTTCTCAGGGAGCCATCTTTCCCCTTTGCGCAGGTGTCGGCGCTGCCCATGGTTCGCAGGGTCGAGCGCGAGGACCTTGAAGAAAGCGGCGGGGATCTTATATGAGGAGATGGTTCGCGGCGGGCTTGGGGAGTAGCAGATATCACGGTAATGGTACTTGAGGCTCGCTTGCTGCACGTATAGGACAGGCTCGGCGGTGAGGGCGGGCGCTCTGCGTAGGGGTTTGGGGAGAAACTGCGCAGAGGTGCCTCGGGCAGAATCATGTCCGCGCAGGACAACGTTGGGGAGCGCGGAGACGGAAGCCCAGAGGGCGCCGCTGGTGGGAGAGGTTGTGCTTGTGCCATGATGATGATGCTGCTCGGGGGTTATGTTGGGTTGCAGCGGGACATGGCTTGGATTCCCGGTCCAGTTTCGAAGCTTGACTCTGTTTGGAGAATCGAGCGCGGCGCGTTGTTTTGTTCGTCTCGGGCGACGGCGAAACAGAGAGGGGGCGTCGAGATGGTGAGGATACGGAGGAGAGGCGCGTGCGAGGATAATGAACAATTTCCTCACAGCTGGCAACGGGCAACGGCGCTGGGCACGGTTTCCGAGAGAGATTGGGTTTGGCTGCACTGGCCACCTATTCCCATCTCAAGTGCTGGCACCCAGCGCCCAGGGGCAGCTTCGGAGATCACAGGATTCAACGAGATGGATCGCCCCGGTAATGACCACGGACATGTCCGCCCGGTGCGCTTCTTTTAGGCTCAGGGGAGGGACTGTCATTGGAGTGTCGCAAATGGAGCTGTCATGCTAAGGGCATCCCTGCCAGGCACAGTTTTGATCCAACTCTTGAAAACACATGCGCCATGCGGGGAATTCTACCAGCAAACTGCTAACTTGCCAAAGCATTTTAGATATTATCGCTCGAGGGAAGACACTTTTTGTCTCAATTACGTGTATTGGCGGAGGTTTGCACGTGTTCGCCTCTGCCTTATCCCTCGATCGAACAGTGCACATTTCAAGAACAATCCGTAACCTGAATACCGCATTACCACAGTTGTATTCACCTTCAATGCGCACCACATAGGGGCAGGGACCGTTATATGTCGTCATCCCCTAGATCCCGACTCGCAGTTACACCCATGCTCATAGCACAATCTGACATCTCATCAATCTTTCATGCATTCCATCTTGATCTTATTACCTGAACGACATTACAGGTGTGTACCCTCTATGAACACCCGTGCCTAAGATGGAACCGTCTCTGTATACATAGTAACGCCATTGAAATGCTCTCTTGAAAACCGAACTCCGTCTTTCGCTCATGCACATGCACCTTCGCTATGCAAAAAAGTAGAAAGCAAGTTCGATCAAAAAAAGTCATCATCGTCGTTCCAGCCCAGAGCGTCGTAGATTGACGTTTCTGTGCCTTCGTTCGTGTTGGAAGGGCCAGGTTCGGATTCGAGCAACTTGCCTGGTTTGATAGGTGTGGCCGCTACAGCTGCGGGGGCAACAGCTTCTTCGATCGCCTGGTCTTTGATTGGTGTTGCAAAGATCACTCCAGTCTTTGCAGTTGGCGAAGTGGGTGGATTTCGTCTAGGTTTGAGAGGTGTTGCGAAGATTGCGCCTGGTGAAGCGCTTACACCCTTTTCCTTAGACGCTTGAGCCGGCTTGCCCGTTATAGTTGTTGTTGGAGCAAATATCGCCCTGCGGCATGCCCCTGGGGAGTCGAGAATTTTACGAGTAGGCGGCCTGCTTGGGGTTTCGGTGACTGCAGGTGCAGTGGCTGTCCGTTCTAGAACGTTGCGCTGCACTGTCGCAGGAACAACAGAACGTGCGGCCGAAGACGGGATACAGAAGCTGCTTGACGGTATGGTTTCGTTGAGATCCCGAGCAAAGGGGTCGCGGCGATGGCTGGGGGTAGCTTCTACCACAATTTTGGTCCTGCTTCCTACTCGTGGCGTGGCAGACACTTGCACATCTTTCTGGATCTTGCGAACAGTAGTGGCAGGCTTTCTAGATCGGTTGTTCAAGCCTAGCCCTAACTTCTCGATTTCATCGACGTAGCTTCCGGCCGCAAGCCCCCTATTCGGCTTCTTCAGAGCGGTGATGGCCTCCCTAAGGTCTTCTTCGACTCTCTTCTTCTGTTTGAGCTTCGCGGCAGTTGCTGCTGACGGTGCACTCAAATCTATCTGCCGCCCCTTGAGATGCTTGAAATGAGACAAAGATGGTCTGGCTGTGGCAGTCGAAGGGCTGCGCTGAAAAGGTATCGCAGCTAAGGGGACTTCACTCGCTTCCCGCTTTATTCCGTTGACGAGCGTAGAGTCCGTAGCGGAACGGTTGAGCGAAGGTGTAGTCCCCCTCTGAGCTATCTGAGAAACGGTGTCAGTAGCCACACGATTCAACGAACGACGCGCCTTCTTCGCTTCAGGTTCTTTGGGTTCTCCAGACTTGCGCGATGTTAGGGGAGGCTTTGTCGCTTTTCTTTTGGGGGGTGACGCCTGCACTGGACCGCCCAGCTTCTTGCAAATCATGACAGCCTGCTCAGGAAGCCTACTCATGTAGAAAGGAATGATGACCTCTACGCAGAAGCTTTGGAGCCTATCGCCACCGCCAGATTTGGCAGTCTTCGAGGGCTCACCTCGGGTACTCGGTGACTTTGCATCAAAATCGAGAATCCCGTCCTGATCCACGGACTGCCAGATACAAAGCTTGTCCAACAACAGATCGAGCAGCAGTCTGACATTATCCATCTTCTTCTTGCGCTTTTTGTGCAATGCGGGTGGGTCCCCGGCCTGCTCCTGGCCTTGTTTGAACGGATTGGAACCCTCTGGCCGTAGATCATTTCCAGCGTGACTGTCTTGCTGCTCATTGTGGCTGGGGTTTTGTGAGAATTCTTTACCATTTGACAAAGCTTCAAGCGCAATGATCTCCAACATCAAGATCATCTGTGCCAGGGTCTCGCGAACCCGCAAATCACCTACCCGTCTCTTGATACGTTGCTCGAGGGTTTCATCTCCATGATGGTCCTGGCCTGGTATATCAGATACCCACCATCTTCGGACAATGTCATCCTCATGCGGATACATTCCCTCTCTGCTTATTTTCATCTTCTTCTTCGACCTTTTGGGCTTTGAAGAACCATGCGCGGGTTCATCGTCCGAGAAAGCCGCGGGTAGAATGGCTTTAACAACTTCCGGTAACTTCTCTAGGTACTTTTTTTCGCCTGCCTTATGGCTGAGCAGCATAGACCTCAAGAAGTCGACCAATTCGCAAGTACGTGGTGCGCCTTCTTCCGCTGATGTGAACACATTCCGTACTCGAGTAATCGGTCCCTTTACGAAGTATGCCAATGACGTTTTCGACAGATAGACGGCATCCAGATATTGCTGTACAAGGCTGTCGAGTAGTTGTTGTGGGTTAGGAGCCTGCAGGGGCTCGACCAAATGTGCTTCTACGCCGATGTCCGGCACTGAGGACTCTTGGAAAGGGTCCGGCAGGTTGCGGCCGACTTCCCCAATTCTCTCTACTTTCTGCTGTGGGCTAGGTCTCAGCATAGCTAACCTGGGCTTCCTGACGGGCACCCGCCACGGCTCAGTCTTGACAGCTGCTCTCTGCCACCATGATCCAGCCTCAGTGGCAGCGTTACCACTCCACAGTAATGAGGGACGCATGTCGGTGTTGTTGGAGCCCGATAGCAATTCTATGTCACGTTCCTTCAGCCAACCGGCAAGCCTGCAGAGGCTGTATATCCCCGGCTGCACCCGTTCGATCGCATACAGCATGTCATCTGCCCGCCTGCGAGCAATGAGCACCTTGGATATCGTAACATCTTCGTCTTTGGAACCGTTTCGCGTTTCCAACACTTCCAGGTTTGCCGAGAATATCCGACTCGTGAAGCTCTGATCCGGCGAGGTATCCAGATACGTCAGAGGCAGATGTGCCCTACTGATGAGACGCATGCGATCGAAACTTTGTGGAACCGCGGCATCTGGAGGGTAGGATCGAATACTGAATGATGATATGGAATTGTCGCGCGCGCCGGTGCTCTCTCGAATATGTTCTTTCGGTTCGGAGTCGGGCTGTGGAAGTCCGAGGATCTGGCTAGGAACTTTAGACATGGAGTTGAGCATGGTCTCCGGGTGCAATGCGTAACCAGACATGGGAGGTTATCATGATTGCGCGGTTTGGGTCGTAGAAGTTGATACTTGTAAGAATATCAATCGCCGTCGTTGAGGTGTTCGGCGCGTCCAAGTCGTGATGTGCGACGCGCGAAAACTGGTCTGTGCGTCTCGGGATGCGGACACTCAACGCCGACCGAGAACCCAACTGCAACGAAGCCGATAACAACCAATGCCATCGCTATTACAAGGTAGCGCTCATTCGACCTAAAATATACGGACTTCCCGATCGAAATGGCTAAACCATCACCCTGCACTCACTTCTTCCACCGTAACCTCAAGGTACCTTGAAACGGAACCCTACGGAACCCTCCCATCGCATTCAAGGTCTGCGCCAACGTCCCTTGCAACCGCCTCCTTTGCGCAGCGGAGATTAGCTTCTCGATATTCGACTGGCTCCACGTTCGCGGCTCTCAGGATCCCTTTTTGGAAACGAGAAATGGAACGACAGTATCCTGAATGACGACGAAAAGGGTCTCACGCGGACGCGCATCAAATAGCCGAAGTTGTACTCGACTGCGCCTACATGTAGTGCTCCACGCGCACCGAGGTTACGAAGCCCCTGAACAACATGACCAGTTACATGGGATTAAGTTGCCAGCATTGAGCGGATGCGAAAAGTGGAGTTTGTACTGTGTACTGTTTGTACGACATACCAAGCCTGATGGTGCGTCGGCGGACTGCCGCTCAAGCATTTGAACGGTCACTGACCGTCCGTTTACTGTGCTACGTGGGGTTGGACACTTTCTTTTCGTCCTCCGCATACATGCGGAATGCGGAAAGGCCAACTCGCAACATTACCAGCTGTTACATTTACACGCCCAAAATAGGGGCACAAGGGGATCTGATGCATATACTTGTTAATGAGCTCTGGGAAGGGAAGCCGGGGAGGTATGTGTCGCCCAGTTTGAACTCTTAGGAAATGTGGGCCAGATGCGAGATAGAGCAAAAGTGCGGGCAAAGTCGTTGAGAACGTCAGTCCGTTGAAATACGAGGGCTTCAGTAGATTAAGGGACAAAATCAGTATCTGAATCATGATTTTTATGTTTCGTTGTCATGTCAAGTCCCGTCTGTGTGACGATAGGATGAACTTCGCGCCTGCGGCCATGTGCTTGCCCTGCCCCTAACGGCCCGCCCGGCTAACTGTGGGGCTCCCGAACGTGGCTGGCTCGTGTGGCTGCTACCTGGTCCATGCGCTGCCATGCCAACACACGGCAAAGCGTCATACCGATAATCACACACGATTGACGTTCGCTCCTCTGCTGGACAATTGCTAACTGGCAGTTAGTCTACCTGGTTTCACTGCCAGAGTGCGTCTTCTTATAGCAACGCCAAATTCATCGCGTCCTACCCACTGGCCGATCAACTTGTTTACCTCACTTTGCGGCTATCGGGATTAAGATAAGAAACATTTTTCTACCGACGGAGGCGCATTCCACGAACCCGGCTACCATCTAGCTCGAAGTTGAGAAGAATGCGGAGACTCTTGAGTGCAGCGTTTCTCCTGTTCACCATTGCGAGTGCAGCGCCAGATTTCGTCGTCGACTTCACCCAACCACAAGCTGGAACTCCCGCAGTGGACAACGACACTATCGCAGACGATGGCAGTCTAGAGCTGGTAAAAAGGCAAAACAACTGCCGTAATGGCTACTCTCCCTGCATCAATCTCAATGCACCCGGCCTCTGCTGCGAGATCGGTGACGTCTGTTCCCGCGACGCCGCCAACAACGTCGCCTGCTGCCCTGCGAACTCAGCATGCACAGGAACCATCCGACCCGTAGTCCCTACCGGTACCCCGACAAGCGCATCCTCCTTCGTGGCCGGCACAACTCAAACAACCTCGTCGTTCGTCCTCGCCACCACCACCACCGGGACATCGAATTCGTTCGTGCAATCCAGCGCGGCGGGGTCCTACGTCCGATCCATGGTACCGAATACCTTCTACCCTTTCCCATACATACCGACGACTTACATCAACGCAGCCGCTTGCTCTCAGGCTTATACTAGCTGTCAGGCGGATGCTATGAGCTGCACGAGTGCTCTGGCGAATGGCGTTCCCGGAGTCACTGTTTCCGCACCAAATGGAGGAGCTACAATCACGGCGATTGCAAGTCTGGGACCTGAGAGGGCGGCCGCTGTGTGCGCGAGTTTGAGCAGTCAAGCGTGTTCGGGGCTTATTGTCGAGGCGTGTGCGAGGTTTGGGGACGGGGCTGGGAGTGCGGGTGGAGCAAGGACACTGTGCGGAGGAATGTACGGGGTAGGCGCTGGCGTGGCGGTGGGCATTGCTGGCCAGCTGCTGCGGTAGGGATGGAATATCGGCAGTGTGAGCTTTCGATTCTGTGTGGATATAGGTATGGGATGAGTATAAATGGGTGGGTGATGTGTCACGACATTGCTTTCGCATGGCGTTGGAAGTATGCAATTCAAGGGTGTTTAAGCGGGCAATGAAGTTCATGGAGGAGAGTATCTTAAGTTTCGAGAGTCCATGATATACACAGTACTTTGGTTTTGTGTCAGCGTGGTATTGATATCATTCCGGAAAGTCATTCATTGTACAAGTGAATTCACAGAACGAGTTATAGGATACATAGGTCTTCCACTCGTCGAGTTTCTTACAGTTCTCGCCATGCAGGCCTCATTGGCTGCTCCTCCCTGGTTCGTCACGTCGAGACACAGCGGCTGGGCTGGCAACCAGCTGAAGGCTGCAACTGGTCTGATCCAGCGCGTTTTTGTCCATTCTTACACCACACCATCACCGCTATGCCTCGATTCCTTCGCGGTTCACCCGCAGAAACTGTGCGCACGGCAGCTGGGCACAGGCTTATGGACTGGGAGGGATTTCTTGTAAGAATTAATGGTACGAGTAATTGAACTTAGCTAGAGGTTTACGCCACACAGACAATCACACACAAGGAAGCGAAAGACCTGGTACAGGAAGAGCCGAGTACAAACTGGCGAAGACTGCCGGCCTCCAAAAAGCAGACTGTATTTCGGCGGGTGAATGCCAAACTTGCCGCCGAGGGGATTCCTCAAGTCGAGGAAGACGTGCTCATTTGGCGAATGTCGCAGGCTATCCGCGCTGCTAGGAAGGCTGGTAAGTATTATTCTCTTTGAACAACCTTCCTGCAATAAGTATGTGTGCAATGGAACGTCTTACGGAAGTACCTGACCTGTATAAGTCAACAGAGAAGCCGAAACCGCAGTCTTGAACTCCAACACAGCGGCTGGTACTCGTCCCTTCGATCCCGTGAGGGACTCACTTGCCATGCAGTCTTCAAGGGTTCTTTGCCCTCATTCAGGTGATAGCTAGCATTCGCGCCCTATTACGTATATAATCGGTGACACTCCCGTAATTCAATTCATTACTACGTTCCGTACTCCTAGGCTTTCTGTTTGAATTAGTCGTTGAAGTTTGCCAGTCAGAACACCAGAATTTAAGCTTCTTGGTCCGTGAAAACATGTTAGGTGGGACAGTCTTCAATGCGATCTCCTCGTCATGACGCTTCTCGTTAGGTAGCTCGACCGTATATGGATATCTTCTACCTGCAAAGGTGCACGAAAACAGGTACGCGCGCAATGCCATTGTCCGAGAAAGGAACCTGGTTTCGAAATCACCTCTATGGAAATAGCGACCTTTTTACAACGACATCCTTGGAATCCTTAATATACTCCAATATGTTTTCACCACATGAGGCGACACCGATACTCCGCAAGGAATGCACTAGGCTTAAGGAATATCCCGTAAACACCTGTAGTCTCGCTTGAAGGCGAGGCAAACCTCAGTCCATCAGAAAGCCGCCCGGTACTCCGTACATGACCTAATCCGCCTGACCAAAGAACGAGGACCCGCTTTCACTCATATACTGACACAGCTAGTAATAACGACGATGCGCTCGCTGCTGTTTCTTCAGCTGCGCTGCTTTTTGCCTCTGCAGCGCGGACACATGGGATTGCCACCCGCTCGCCCACTGCAACCAGTTCTCCATTTGCTCTTGTACGTCGTCGACGAAGCCGTCTATACCTCGAGCGTATATCCAGAGGGATACCGTCGCTATCCCAGCCCACATCACCAGCGAGATCCCCAACCGGATCCATGCTATCACCACGCGATATGCCGTATGTAAGATTTTGTAGGCGGCGAAGAGGACCAGAACGAGGATGAGGATCGATTTGAAGTCGGGTTCTGTCGCCACGCGGTTGACCAGAGGTCTCAGCGCGGTTTCGGCGGTTTTGTAGATTCCCCAGACGAGCGATATTATCGACGTCAACATGCTGATTACGGGCGAAGGAAGGACGTATTGAAGGAGGTCGAGATAGTCTATGGGCTCGTTAGATGGTGGCATTCCTTTCTTTCTTTTTTTTTTGTGCTGAGATTCAAACAGACCCACTATCATGTCCCAAATGGCTTCATGATCAAACATGGTGAATAACGTCCGGATATCTGTTGCGAATGTATGGTCGAGTAGGGAATGCGAAATGCGGTCGCAGTAGGTGTTAAAGGTCTGAGTCCCGACAGCGGGTTGTTTTCGCGACGCCAAACAAGGGAAACCAGCGGTTCTTTCAGTTGCGGTGCGTGCGACGGCTGCGTCGTCACCGTGGCTGTTCCGTGCTCGCGTCTGGGGAAGTTGCTGAGCAAGGGTGCCCTGCAGTGGGTCTTGGCGTGAAAGACTACACTGGAAAATGCAAGTCCGCTAAGTCCTTCACAATAACGATTTTTACACGGATTCTTCGTGCATCCGATTGATCGCTGCTCACTATTAATGGCAGATGGTCTCGCTACCCTCGGCTCCAAAACTCCCCGCCTGGTTATGAGGTTCAGAACTTTTTGCACCATCAGTTGTAGTTCTTTTCTTCCGTCCTGATCCAACTCCCATCACAGCCGTAAACTATGGTAGTATTGTAGACTGGTGACTTTCTTGATCTAAATGTCTCTGCCATGGAACGCTCTGACAAAGGTTCCTCAAAACACCGAGGGTTTGGGGCTTAGTGTAGTGGCGCAGAAGAGATTAGAACTGGCCGAACTTCGAACTGTGGCCAAGTAATTGCGGTCACTAAGCGTGTTCCCTGCGTTAACCATGTTCATATCAAGTCCTGATACGGAATTAAAAGGCAAGGTAGATGAGCTACTCCACCGGACGCGCACCCAGCTTCCAGCGACCTTTCCTCCCAAACGGAGATTGCGGTACCGGTCTGCTTGTAAGATATAAGATGGAATGAACGCGATTCAAACAACTGTTGCTGTAAATGCTGTGACGGCGGATTCTCTTACGAATAAGGACAATGGACGCCAGCCTCTCGTCATATGTTGTCCAATAACAATTCGCACACAACTTGCGTTACTGGAACATGAATTTGAGCTCTCCTATTTTGATTGCACCTTCAGCACATTTAAACCCATCCATGATACGATTGGTCCATGCTTTGTTGTTGCACAGCGATGCCGTAAAGGATGCGGCTACACTGTCTCGCGGGCCCACTTCGCCCAAGGCTCCGAACCGACGCACTGGACAACAACAAAAGCATAATAGCAGTAACTGGCCCCTATTGTGCCTAATACTACCTGAAATAACATTTTCCCCATGTCTTGGCTGTTACCAATGCCGCCATGTATTGCGGTGGTCGCTCCGCTCGCTCCGTTTGCCGTCCGTCTTTCACCGACGACTAGCTACGTCACCCACGTCCTATCCTTCCAAAGGCCTCTCAGGCTTTCGGAAACTTTCCATGTCTTTCGCCGCTCTTTGCTGAGGTAATCGCCTCGCTTAACGCTGCCCACACAGTATATAAATCTCTGTTGTGCCCGCTCCTCCCTCTCTCTTACTATCCACTCCACTCCACAACACTCAACTTCAATCTCTGTTTCGCCACCATGAGGCGCACACAGTATGTTAACACCTATTGTTACTTCTATTTCACCCCACTGAGCATCTTCAGACCAACCATCACGCCTTCTTCCACATCCATCACGGCCAGTAGAGGTCCGGGTACCGCACGGGGTCCCGGTCTCACTGGTCGCATGCCAGCTGGGGGTCGGCCGGACACTTGCAATGCATTTGGCAGTGGCTCTGGGCTCCTCACCGTACATGCTATGCGCGCGTAAGTGAGGCGGTGCACGCAGGCTTAACAGCCGGTCCCGTCCGTTGAGGAGGGTCACCCATGAGGGGCATTGGCAACGGGTCTGGGATACCCTAGCGTAAGAGCACGAGGTTCCATTTGAAATGCAATTGGCAGTGGCTCTGGGCTCTTCACCTCATATGCTCTGCGCGTATGAGTGCGTCGGTGGTCGCAGGCTTAGCAGCCGGCCCCGTCCGTTGAAGAGGGTCATCCATGAGGAGCAGGGACTCAATGTTGGCTCAACTCCAACAACACTCAGGTACGTTATCACTTGTCTATTCTGGTTTGAGTTCCCAAGGTTCCACTGACTCTGAGAGTCACAGGCCACTCGGCCATTCAAACGAACACAAACTTCAAACACTTCACCACACCACATCAACACAAAAGTCTTACGCGCCAATGGGGGACTATAAACAACAAGCCAGTGAGTCAATCCACTGTCAGATCCATTGAACCTTCAGCTACTGGCTCTCCGCAGAAATTTTTAGCTCCGCCTCTCGTCGCGACCTTCAACATGCATCAACACCGCGAACTCGCCTTTGAGGCGCCTACTGGGCCCTCTCATACCAACAAAACAGCAACGGTGACCAATGAACAATGGGTCAAGGTCAGCTGGCATTGAGGCTCAAGAACATGGCTCTCTCGCTCAGACGAGAACCTATCATGTATTTACATTGCCTCCCTGGAAAACAAATATGTTCTCACATCAATGACTTGACCTCGTTTGCCATGACTGTTGACCGTGAACTGTCTGTTTGTGTTGATGTGATGCTAGCTGATAAAATATCGCATGGCAGGCAAAGTCCGTGCAGGTGCGCTTTCGTATTCATCGAATCAACAGCTGCGGCTTGCCTTGCTCCCCGAGCTGATCTGCTTCACTGAGATATTCCGGTCGCTTGTTGAACATACCGCCAACACGGCAGACACACCCATCGCGCTTTGACAGATTTTCTGAATAAGAAAAGGAGATACCAGCGTTGTGGCATGCCATAGGGTATACACTGATTCATTCTGGTATCTTGCAGAACTTCGCCACGACCTAAACCACATGATCCCGCATCCTGCACACCTGCACAACATAGCTACAGTGCATCATCCAAGCGACAACACGTAAAGCACAGCAGCAGCGCTTCCCTCACGAAACCCCAACAAGAACGAAATACAAAAGACAAGCAAAGCGGCAACAAGCCAACGTGTGTGACAAAAAGTGTCTGGTATCACTAAAGAAGACCTCCCATAAAGAAAAAAAAAACATCCCAAGCAAAGGTTCCGTAGTCGATCGTCATGAAACTTATATACGAAGAAGGATAAGGAAAATAAGGGTGAACATTTCAAACGAGACGAGGAGAGTAACGCTGGGTCGTAATGAGACATGAGTGGAGTAGCTCTGAGCGAGAGCGATGTACGTAGCGTTTGGTACAGCGGTAAAGAATGACAGTGCGACGGCAGTCGTCAGTCCCGCCAATAGGGTTGCCCAACGAGACATCACAGGCCAGTATGATGTCTTACTTATGGGCTCTCTCCATAGCGAGCATAAGAGTAATGGAGCGGGCGGTCCGAGTGGTGCGACGGCCGCGGCGCGTTCTCCCGTGGAGGCGAGCCAAACTCTGGATCGAATTTGAAGTCGAATGTCGACGCCTCGGACATCAAAGGGTAGTGGGGGTAGGGCGTCGAGCCGGACTTGCGGGAGGTGTGCGAGCTACGTCGAGGGAAATCGGCGGAAGGGGAGGTAGGTGAGTAGGGTGTTGGTGGCCTGTCCGCGATGGAGGATGAGACGCTTGATTTTCGTCGAACGCGCTCAGGCTTCCGAATGGGGGAGATCGGGGAAGCCTTAGTGGTGGGCAGAGGTGAGGGGTCCCGAGGAAGTTCGTAGCTGTTGATATCTTTCTCAAGAATGGCGGGGGTCCTAGTTGTCCGGACAGTGACGGCTGGCGTTGTGCGCATGCTGGTCTTCTCTGGACGTCTGGTGTATTGACTTGGTCGTCTCCAGGATTCGAATTCGGCATCGTCGAGAGGAGTGACGGCTCGGAGAGAGAACCCGCGGAGCCGTCTCTTGGATCGCTTCCAGAAGAACAGAACCAATGTCAGGACGAGAAGGAGGACCAGAGTTCCGAGGACGGCAGCGAGGATAATCCAAGCCTTCTTGTCCAACATGCTGACGGTACTGATTGCTTTGGAAACACAGTCGTCGACAAAGGGACGGCGTGAATGTAGATAGGTAACGACTGGGCGGGGTCTCCGTTGAATCGGGATACCCTTATCACCGGGATCACTCGACCTCGGAGTCCGTTTCTGAGTATCGATGTGGGGACGAGAGCGAGGGTCAGTTGTTTGTCCAGCCTGGTCCGCAATTGGAAAGTCTTTCGGATATGCGCCGAGTGATTGTAAAGACTGGCGGGAATATTGTTAGTGAGGGGCCGATCGATAGCCACACAAAGTATAATCCTAGTCCACCATGGTTGAATTTGGCGAAAGGCGGCAGACAGGAACAGGTAATTCAACAGCCCGCAGAAGAGCGGAGACACCAAGGGATGTACGGATTAAGTATTGTGGGACAGGCGGAGGGACTCAGCAGACAAGGTCCAAGGTCATGCGGAGAAGGTTTGTTCCACTGAGGACGAAAGAGGAAATGTGGTGTGCGGCCAGCGAGACCTCCGAAAGCCTCACGGCAAAGCGAACGAGAGGCGTCAAAAGAGGGGTGTTATTGTACCTTATAGAGCCCAACGCCTTGGCGACGGCTTCTGCAGGTACCAGAAGGTGGTGGTGGGGTGCAACAAGTTGCAACCAGTGGGGAGACTCCGAGGCTGAAATATCGGTGAGGGAGACAGTGAATTGCGGGATTGCCATCCATGGTGAGGTTTAATTTTGCATGCCTTGATTTGTACCCCGCCCGTTAACAGCAAGGCACATAACCCTTGATAGGAAGCTCGACCGCTTCTCGTCTGCGGTACCTTGCAGGGGACATCTGATACCCCTCCCAACTGGCGACAATGTGGCGGCAGGCATTATTGCGTGAGGACAAGACAGGTGAGTACGTATGTAGCCTACCAGAGGGAACACGATTGCGCAGGGTCTTGAAGTATGCTACTAATAGTCCGATATAGGATTGTGTCAATCGTGAAGGCACCTCGTCGGCGAGATAGATGTGCCGTGTGCAATGTACTGTATACAGAATGGCCGATTCATGTCGCTATTGCCGTCGAGCAGTCAAGGGAGTATGATCAGTAAACTCCGCGCTGTGGCTGCCCCGGACCACGAGCAAGTTATTTTTTGACCGTCAAAGAAAAGTCGGAATTTTAGACACTGCCCCTGAGACCATGGGAGGATTATTGGTAAGGTCAACTCTGTTCGAAGCACACCATATCGATAGCGGGCATGGCGCCCTTCCAAGCCTTCCAAGCAACGACCAATCTCCTGCGAAGAGCGGGCTCTAGGGTCCACCCGCTTCAACCATCCCAGCCGTCCTTCCTCGGCGGACTATAGCCTGGCTCGATCAATTGTTCAACAATAACGGGTGGGACAAGCGATGTTCGTTGTCAAATCTTTTGATGGCGGTGTTGCCAGCTGGCAGTAGACTCCTCCATCATGCTGGGTTAAGAGGCATACTGTGGCAAGGGGCCCTGAGATTCTTGCTCACCACTGACCACTCAGACGAGCCAGGCGATACAAGACTCAAGAGCCGGGCATACCTGGTTCGTCCCATTTCCTCACGCAGGTAACTGCGGTCAGTTTCAAGAGCAGTGATCGTTACATGCTTTGAAGCATCGTATGGCCATGAGATTGCCACATCAGAAATGGTGGAAACTGTCTGGAGGTGTGAGCAACCTGGGAGCAAGCCAGCAGTTCCCTGCTCCCACACCACGACTCCGGCCAATAGGAGGCAGCCGATTGGTAGTCGGTGAATAACTTGGTTCAGCCTACATTCCTCTGGACAGCGTAATAACGCTCATCTGGAAATTTATCAGAGGATGAATTCTCACTTTCAATCTCTGCGAATCCGGGTCATCCATACATCGCAAGTTGGACTAGAAACGTTCAGGGGTTAACTTATGTCCCTTGGTTGCTTGAAGCGCTTCTGGCGCCAATAATTCAAAGGAGATGGAAAGATGGCAGTGGTGGTTCTGGAACAGAGTAGGTATGCGCGTCATCGACCTCGGTTCCTTTGCGGTCTCAAAAGCAATTTCAAATCCGTCAACACTTCTGACACGCGCAACTGCGCAGAGAGGAACGCGAGTCAGACCCGCGTTGAGGTCTCGGAGAGGCCCAAGTTGGCCGTCCCGCAGTTCTGATCTCCAGAACCGTTCCGTAGCCGAAACAGTTTCCGGGATATTCCCCACGAAGACTGCACCACGTTGAAATCGAAACATGAATTATGTCTTCTCGAGAACCAATGCATCTCTATCTCAGACTGTCGGAGGTTCAAATGTACGACTGTATCCTGTCGTACAAATCGGAGACGAGCGATGCCGTGGATTCCGGGGCCTGGCTCGGTAGTGAACTTCCTAGGTTTCTTTTCTCTGGACCTTTTGTCTCGGCTAAAATCGGAGAATGCACGTGGACGTCGATCGTCCGCGCCATCGGACGAACCCCTTTCCGTTAAAGGATCCTGGGCAGCTCGAACGAGCAGGTAGTCCGGCATGAAACCTGATAGTCTTTATCTCTGTGGCTTGATGTCAATACGAAGTACAATGAAGACAGCTTGTGGATGATGGAGCAGATGATTAGACGTACGGAGAATCGCAAGCACTTCTTCTCGATGTACCGCAGTAACAGTACAGTGCACAGTATGTACAGCGCAGTCACAACCCCGCCAGCGTTCTTTCGGAGATGAGGTCGTTTTTCTACAAGCTGCAGCAAGCCAATCTTGGCTTCCACCAATCGTACCTCTCGGATTCGGGCACTGGATGACTTCGATACGGAATATCAAGCGAAGTATCTTTGTTCTTCCAGCTACATTCCCATCCAGGCGGCTAAGAACTCGCATCCCCTCCGTCATCACGGCTGAAGATTGGGGCAAGCGAGGGCTTCCATGTATTTTCCGTATCAAGGCTCAATATGGTCACCTGAGGAATTCTGAACGGTGGTGCTGACCACCCAACCAACATCCTACCCGCCAATTCGGAATTCCAATAATGTTGTCTAGGTCAAACGGAGAACTGTCTGGAACAGTGTCTCTGGATGCTCGCCCACGGGTGGCCGTTAGTCGCGATAAAGCCTACGCAACCCTACCTCATATCACTGGCTGTTCTTGACAAGGCTCCCTCGTGGAACGGCCAAACATGTTCATGAATCCTTCCATGTGTGCTGACATGTACCGATCCCAGTCGGTACAGTGGTTAGTCATCTGGCGCACGGGCTCACCTGACGCACACTTTGGCCGGAACACCAAAATTACCAAATAATACTAACTCGAGCAATATGGACCCAATTGAGGAGGCGATTGCAGCGTTGCAATCCCTAGAGCTTGGAGAAAAAATTAATATCTCTCAGACTGCAAGAAAATATGGTGTTGAACGATCAACTCTGTCATGAAGGTGGCATAAAATTCAAGGCTCCCGTGCAGCCCAATATGAGAATCAGCGAGTTTTGAACAACCATCAAGAGCAGGAGCTTGTACAGTATATCAAGAGATTGTGTGAGCGAGGCCTACCACCTACCAAGAGCATGATACGCAACTTTGCTAGTGAAATAAGTGGCCAACAAGCTGGGAGCTCATAGACAGATCGGTTCCTCAAGCGTCACCAAGTCGACCTGGTATCTAAATGGACAACTGGCTTAGACAAGGAGAGAAAAAGAGCTGATTCTGCCTTCAAATATGCGCTATATTTTGAGCTCTTGAAGCGTAAAATCGAGGAATATAAGATTGAGCCAGCAAACATGTATAATATAGATGAGAAGGGCTTCCTGATTGGCGTGCTATCAAAAACAAAGCGGATCTTCTCTCGATGGAGGTATGAAGAGGGCAGAATCAAATAGGTTGTACAGGATGGCAATCATGAGTGGATCACAACGATTGCCTGCATATATGCTGACGGATCATCGCTATCTCTAGGCCTCATATACCAGGCAGTTTCAGGCAATATCCAAGACTCATGGCTGCAGGATTTTGATCCTGCAGTACACAAGGCCTTCTTCACCTCATCTCCTAGTGGATGGACAAATGATAACCTTGGGCTTCAATGGTTGAAGACTGTCTTTGATAGAGAGACCAAGACAAAGTCACCACGACGGCAATACCGACTGCTTATCCTCGACAGCCATGGCTCCTACATGAATATGAGGTTCATAAAGTACTGCGACGATAACCTGATCCTCCTAGCAGTTTATCCTCCTCATAGTACTCATACTCTACAGCCGCTTGATGTCTGCTTGTTTGGCCCTCTCTCACAAGCATACAGCTTAGAGATAGTACGCTTTATGCAAGAATCACAAGCTTTCTCTGCTATAACTAAGAGGGATTTCTTTCACATGTTCCAGACTGCATGGGAAAAGGTTTTTACAACTACAAACATCCTCTCAGGGTTTGAAGCCTGTGGTCTCCATCCTTTTAACTCTGAGGTTATCCTGAGCCGATTCAGTGATCCTACGGCAGAGCGACCTTTCTCCAGTGAGAGCTCAAGGTCAACTGTCACAGCTACAGACTGGAGAAAGATCTCGAAGCTTCTGAGGGCAGTTGTTGATGACGTATATGACACCAAGGCCCGGCAGCTCTCACAGACAATACACTCACTATCAACTCAGAATATACTCTTGGAACACGAGAATAAAAGCCTCAAACGAGCATTAATAAATGAGAAAAAGCGCCGGCAGAGAGGTAAGGCTCTCCAGCTTGATCAGCCTCCTAATCAGGATGGTGGAGCTATCTTCTGGAGCCCAAACAAGGTGCAGCAAGCTCGCGATCGTGAAACACAAAAAGAAGCAGAAGCAGAAAGAGAGAGACTTCAAAAAGAGGAGGATATAAAGCACATGGCTGAGGAGAAAGTAGAGAGACAGCGGGTACTAGAGGAGCGACATCATCTGAAGGCTACTCAAAAGGAGATATGACTCCAAGAGGAGGCACAGAAAAGGCAAGAAATAGAGGATAAAAGGCACACCCGGGAAGCAGCTATACAACTCAAAAAGGACATCCAACTTGCTAAACAAGCTCAAAAAAGGAGGGTTCAACAATCTACTATCCCTCAGGAGGTTAGTAGTGGTGAGCAATCTGTTCTTGAGGTTGATGAAGCTCCCAAAGCGATAAATCGCCAGGGGCGGCAGATCAACCTCCCTTCGAGGTATCGTGACTAGATAGCAATATAGAAATATTCTCCATACTTAATTGCCTATTTCTCTACAAAATCTCATAATATTACAATGTATATTGAGCTGTACAGCGTCAAATGCATTTATCGATTCTCAGCGAAAATCGTGCATCAGGTGAGCCCGTGCGCCAGATGACTAACCACTGTATTTTGTCCGGGAGCACACAGGGACAAGAGAGGCAATGTATACGTAGGGAGGCACGCATGATGAGGTATTGCGGCCTTTCGGATGTCCGTAGAAGGAATCCATCAACCTTGCAATTCTAGGGAGGAGGTTGATAGGAAGGGAACAAAGTGAATTCTTCCAGCGGGCTCATAAAGTGCCCAGCCGATACCTAAACGGGGTATCGTTAAACAGCCTTTCGGAGTATTTCGCGCCCGAGTCCATTTATTAACACAATAACTTGCTCATCCTCATCTCCTGTGTACTGTGTAAAACAAGGATGAGTACCAGCTGTTTCTGCTTATATCGGTTCTTTGGTCGTGGTTAAAAAATATGTCGTGACCCCCACAATAGTACAAGTTAAGCGTGGGGGTGACCTTAATATGAATCCGTCCATTTGGTACCAGACGACATATCGTAGCAACGACGATGGATGTGATCCCGTCATCTCAATATTGCAAATTTCGGCCTCCCGACTCAGTGAGCGTCATGCGCTTATTGCATGCTCCTGCTCGATTACATTGCACTGCTGCCGCTTGTACAAAGATGTTTTGCAATAGGAAAGTCTAATACCAATTGTTGCTACTATCAACTGAGAACCCAGGATGATTGTTACATCGTTGAAGGCGCATCTCAAAGTGGCTACAACAACGATAGAGCCAAGATATAGTTATTGAAGCTGACTCGCCTGATCTATCCTATTGGGATCGGCCGAGAGTTGAGGAGCGTGAAGCTCAGTGGTCTGATACCAGACAACCTCATTGAATCTCAACAATGTCGGGAGTTTTGCACTTAAAAAATTGCGTGCATCCTTTTTCAGCCTTCATTCCTCATTCCGTACAGACTTTCAAGCCCTTCAAATTCGAAAGTCAATAAGATCAACCGGCACTTGACGGTGTTGCCCGTAGCGAGAACATAACTGCGCTGCAACTCATCATGCATATGGATTTGTCTGGCTCTGGTTGCACCAAGTTTCAGGGACCTGGGGAAACTACAGTGCATTAGTGACGAGGTTGCTTATTCGCATTGCTGAAGGTATCCATCCATGACTTTGTAAGTACACCGCCTTCAACGTACTTCAACCCTAACAACCGCCTCCGTGCCTTCGACCCAGTTCCCAACTAATCTCGTCCCTGGGACTATCTCTACTTCCCGCATGACCTGCTGCTTTCCACCTTTTTCTTCACCCTCGGAGTCTTCGTCAGTGCTCTCGGAATCGGAATCATCACCGGTTTCAGCTGCGTGAGGCGCATGCATCCAATCCCCCGTCTCCCATATCAGTTTGCACTTGATGGGAGGCAGGCCAAAGTACATGCCCACTATTCCCAGAACTGTGTATGCTGTGCATGATTTCGGTATTTCCATTTCAAATCTCCTCTCGTCGTGTTTCAAGCACCGTTCCTCGAGAGCGTGTTTTGCACTTTCGCCCAGATAGAAAGTAAACCGTATAAGCCGAGCAGCAAGGGAATTGGGATTGACGGCAGTGGTAGTCCGATTGATGACTGGCACACCATACTCGGAACTTAGGTAGGCGTAGCGGGGATGAGAGGCCAGGATATGAGATTCGAGATGGGGAGGCGAGTAGTTGAGCTCGCGGCCGATCAGAGAGAGATAATATGATTCCGCATTGAGGCGCTCCTTTGGAGATATAGGGCTGTAATTGAGCACCTTGAGGTTTCCCAACCTCGCCAACGTCAGCATATAGCCATCTTCTGCGCTAAGGGCTCTTCCATCTGGGGCCTGTAAAGATTGATACAGAGGGTTGTGGGAGACGCGAAGAGAAGTCAGGCCGGGGAAGACGGCTTCGAGCTTATCTATAAAAGACCAGGTTGAAATCTCGTTGTAGGAGAGATCGACTTCTGTTACTGTTGAGGAAAAGATTGGGAGACTGGCTCCCGCGCAAGCCACCTCAGTGATTTTGTTCGATTTGAGCACCAGCCTTTGCAGTTTCGGTAATTTCGTCAGAGGGTGCAGGTCAGACAGTGAAGTAAACTCATTCTCATCCAAACTGAGATCGGTTATGGTCGTTGTCAAGACGTGATTGCTAAGCGTGGAGTAGGCGTTACTTGATGCGACAAATGTTGTAAGGCGGGGAAAAAGAGTCGTGATATCCGTAATCTGGGGTAGAATCAATGATCCGCATAATAGAACACTTGCATAGCCACGCACCTGTTCCCACTGAAGTAGAGTGTTTGCTAAACGTAGCGAGCTAACGTTCTCGAATGCCTTCATACATAGTTGGCGTTCGGTTGGCGTCAAGCTCATGTCACGAAAGCGGTTGCTACTGTAAGGAAGTCAGCATACAGTTGTATGCACATGGATCTCCAGCATACTCGACTCGTAAGCTTCTCAGTTTCCCTAACTGCTCACAGATAGAAGCTATTTCTCTCCATTCCTCGAACAGATTCCGACTCAGGTCGAGTTCGGTAACTTTAGGACAAGTGTCCGATATGTCAGTGAGATTGGAGGGCCATGCATCAGCATCGGTGCTTTTATTCCTTGCACTCAGCCGGGCAATGGGCCGCCACATGCATAAGCCGTCTAGGATAACGATACGCAGTTCGTGGAGGTCGGCAAGCTGTTTTCTGATTTTGTCGAAACCAACTTCTTCCACCTCTTTCCCGCTAATACGGATGGGTCGATTCTGTTGACTGAGGGTGTCTTTATTCGGATCTGCTTGAACGAAGACGATCTGCACATCGGGATCTTCCGAGTACTCGGAGGCATACTTTGCCTTCAATGCTTCCACGAAAGAACGCGGTGTATCGAATTTGCGTGTTGGCCGTACAAATGAACCAGCCGTTGGGTTATTGCTGATACCTGACCCGTCAGCGTCAGTTCGCTACTTCGCTTCTCGATGTACAAGCAGCGTGGCGGATTTCGTGAAGCAGTTGCGCACATTCGAAGTATTTCAATCCTCCATGCTCCCCGGAGTGTTTTCCGCGGCTTGGCTCATCCCATTCAACACCGAGCCATTTCCCGGTTGTCCCCTTTACTTCCCCATAATATCTCACTGTGCAGAGCTGCCCGTCGAAGGAAAGCCGCTTGCCAGCATAGAAAGCCTCATCCATGGCGGTCGCTGGGGAGAAACCCAGAAACAGCACCCGTAGTCTTAATCACAAGCCCATAAATTGTCCAGATCATGTAGGAGGAAACTCTCTTGTTGGCGGATAATGTAGTTCGTGGTCGTCGAAATAGCGAAGTTTGGGTGAGGCCACACGTGACTATAAACCAGATAAGGCTAGCGTGGGTGGCTAACGCAAGGACCATCTATATGTATTTCTCCTCGACCTTCGTAGCTTCACTTCACGCCTACAACTCCGTACAAGAGTCCCAGTTGAGCTCCACGTTCACGACATGGACTACCAAGTAAGCTCTGGACCCCCAATTTGTTGATCCCCTATATTAACCTCACGAGAATCGAGCAGGATCCAAGTTCGGAGGTGGAGGTGTCGCCTCTACCTCTGCCACCAATGCCGATCGCCGCGAACGTCTTCGCAAGCTCGCCCTTGAGACCATTGATCTCGACAAGGATCCATATTTCTTCAAGAATCATGTTGGCAGCTTCGAGTGTAGACTGTGTCTGACCGTGCATCAAAACGACGGCTCGTACTTGGCTCACACGCAAGGACGGAAGCATCAGACCAACTTGGCGCGCAGAGCGGCAAAAGAGCAAAAGGAAGGGAAACAAGACAACATCATCCCTGGTTTGCTCGCTGGTGTACAAGTCCGAAAGAACGTCATCAAGATCGGCAGGCCAGGCTACAGAATCACAAAAATCCGCGATCCTGTTACAAGGCAGTACGGGCTGCTCTTCCAATTCCGGTTCCCTGAGATTACAACGGATACGAAGCCCCGCGTTCGATTCATGAGCGCCTATGAACAGAAGATCGAGGAACCGGACCCGAACTACCAGTACGTTGTTGTTGCTGGGGAACCCTACGAAACCGTCGCCGTAAAAATACAAGCGCGCGAAGTGGATAGAAGAGAAGGAAAGTTCTGGACCTGGTTCGATGAAGACAACAAGGTGTTCTGGGTCCAACTCCTGTTCAAGACGGAGCGTGATGAGCGGTTCAGCGCTGTACCGGGTCTTTCGACTGGGCGCAGGTAAACAGACAAAACGCTTCGACGGCTGGGCCCGACATGCCGGGTGCGATAGGCGGATCCGATTCCTTCGACATCAGACTGTAACGAAGAGTATCATGGCCGTCTAAGCAATGCACTGTTGGAAGGTCCGAAGTCATCATGACGGTTCAGGATGTTCCCATATGCAATCTTCATAGTTGCATGATGGAGCGACGACAGAAACGGATTGAGATGTGGGACAGATGACACTACTCAGCTTTGGGTCGTCGCTCTAATGTAAGTGAATTCGTCTTCCTCATTCCCTTGCCATGGCGATGCCAAGCCATTGGCCTCTGCACGACTTCGATTGGTGGGCGTTCCGGGACTGGATGCAACTGGAGGGAAGGACGGAGTAAAAGGGTCGGAAGCACGGTCGGGGTTATTGGCGTTTATTGGCGCATAGGCGGCGATGCGGCGTTAGGACGGGCAACCCATCTGTACTGTAGGTGCCTCCAGAGCACCAAATTCATGTATTGACTTGGCACGAGTTGCAGATGAACCTCAACATCCTCTTCAACGTCGAAGTTCTATGACCCCCATCTCTCTCCCGTCGCTTGACCGATAACGTTCAGCTGAGACAAAGGCTACTAACGAAGCCGATGCCGCAAGCCTGCTTCAAGTCCACTCACATTTCGCAGAAAACACCAGCTTTCATTGGGACTTTCCTTTCTCCAGGGCTTTCTGGGTTATCTTCACTGCCGCAGCCGGGCAGCTCAACCAATACGAGAATGCCGAAGCTCGACTTGGTCATCTGACGCTCTTGCATGATGGAAGCAGATATGGAGCGACAGGTACATACAGCTGCCTGTCCGCCTGATCGGTCTCGCCGGGAAGGCAACAACTACAATCTCCACCTGATTGTCCTGTTAAGCCTTCGCCATGAATACTTTCTCGAGCGATGCAACTCTATACCCATCTTTTGAGACAGCACGTCGCAAATGTGCAGATGCCTCTGGGGGCATTTGTTACCATGAGTTTTGCTTCCCACCACTGAGCTACGGCACATGGGAATGCCTATGATTGACAAGCAGCAGTAAGTCTCCGGTCTAAGACGGAGGCAGCTTCCAATCTGAGACGAGAGATTCGAGAGCCATTAGCGCTCCGCAGCAGGATGAACGAAGACGTTCGGTTCAGGTCTAGCATGGACTGCATAGACTCTCCCCATAAAACTCCTAGGATGGTTGGATGGGAAGTATTTCCGGCGTCACGACAGTCTTAGCGGTATAGAGCACGCATGGGACTCACGAAGACTGTTCTTCTGGCCTTTGTGCACGCTTGTCAATGACTGGATGTATGCGTCTCTTTGGTCAGAATGGCCATTCTTGTACGACCTGAAGGACCTCTGGCTCTCCTGTTATCGCTGGATATGTCACAACTCGCCTCGTCTCACTGGTTGGCGACTGATTAAATGATTCAGCTCGGGGGACCACATCGTTCGGACGTGGAGAGCGCTGTACTACCAGGCTTGCGCCGCTCTCAGCACTTCGGCGGATTTGGACTCGTCGAACGCCCGGCACTGGTAGCCATGTCGAGAAGATAATGGAGTGGACGGGAGTGGCGCTGTTAGGCCATCGCCAATGATCCCTCGGAATCGCCAAAGGAGTTGTTGGCTGCAGATTAAGCTATTCTGGACCGAAAGACTGGGAAGCGCGGAGGAGAGGATGACTCGTTGTGATCAGCGACCGCTTTGAGCAAGCCTGGCGGCAACGGTGATGGCGATTATTCTACAAAGGCGGGTCCCAACAAAACGGCTCGACCATGTTCACCGTTGAGTGGCATCAGATGACCCCGTTGGTGTGGATGAGCAACTCGTTTTCCTGTTTCCCGACACTCTACCTAGCCTCCTTCGTATTATTGTGCGATTTGGCCAAAAGGACGACATAGAGACCGTTTTACCTCTCAACAGGAATTGATACTCCCGGGCAGACGTGCTCATCGGTCTACTTGGAAGAGGCTGTTTTGTCCTCGTGCGGAACCTGCGAGAGCCCACCAACACGACAGCAGTTGTTATGTTCCATTACGCTATTGTTTGATCGCGTTGAAGAGTCATGGATAGTTTGGAACTGGGTTTGGAGTTATCAAGCACTACCAAGGTAGGCTAGCCCCGCCAAGACGGTGAAGGCATCTGATCACGCAGAGCAGTGGGGTAGGGAGAGCTGCGCCGGCGTCGTACAAGCCGGCCGATGAAAGGCCATCTGCACCTTCACGGGATCATGACGCGCCGGTTGCACTCTATGCTTGATTCTAGCTGGCGGGCGGACAAGGCTACCGAAATTCCGCGTCGCCGGTCAATGTACAGGCAACTCGATACATTTGTCATTTCGTGTTCGTCTCAGCCACTCGATACGGCCGGCCTTTTGTTGGGAATGTCAGTCAATATTAGGTTCTGTGAGTTTGTTCACAGCTGATGAGCGGCAGCGGCACTGGGGTACGTTTGACTTGATGCCAGGGAGCGGGCATGGCGTTTCAAAGCTCGGGCTACGAAGGCGGGAGTGGTGACGGGTTGCGGAAGCCCATGCAAGATACAAGCAGGTCGCACAAACGGAGATCGATAGATGTGCAGCACGGGCGGGCAGGCTGTCGAGTCTGTGGGGAAGGGCACGACTGTGGGACGGGAGAGATGGGATGCGCCGAGTCGCTGGCTGTACTGTATATGGAAGTGCAGAACAGGCAGTTGGCGACAGTCCAGTCACTAAACAGTGGAGAGGTGATCCATGGTAGAGAGGGACTGCGGACTTGCACATTCGCTCGAACCGGGCCGTGGGGAAAGCGCCCGGAGCAACGGACCCTATCGGCGAGCTTCTATTACACGGAACAGCTCCATCCCATATGTGGTCTTGTCCGAAGTTCACTGGCAAAGCGCGTCCCGCACGGAACAGGCCGATTCGGCACTGGCAGATCACGACAATTGCAAGACACATGTACTGCAGAGTACGGTACCGACATGAGCGGGATGCTCGGGGTGGCGGTTCATCATGCTGCTCATCCTTCCAAGCATTCTCAAGATGTACTAGGAAGTCAGTGAGCAGTCGGAGAGGATTGTGCAACTGGATGCGGAGGAGCAGCCTTGATGGGGCTGGCGCGGGTGTGGTCAGGCGATGCGGTTCCAGTCGTAGTAGCGGCATGCGTGTCTTATTAAGAACAGGATGGCGGATGCATAAGCGCGGATGCAGAGAGAGGGTGCTAGTTCCAAGGTTGCATGCAGGCTTCTTCTGCTGGGGGCAGTGGGAGCAATCAGAGACGGCCATCTGACCTTGGGCGTTGCTCAATTCAGCAGCGACAAGCAACGAGGTGGAGCAAGGAGGAGGATGAGGGGGAGGGGGAGGAGGAAGACGACGACGACGACGACTAGGCGAGGAGCAGAGGAGCAGCGCCGGAACTGGGTGCATTGTGCGGTCCTGTAGTCTACTGTGGTCGTCCATGATTGTCCAGGCCCAGGCTATGGGGGAATGCGGAGATGGTTGGGCAGCATCGCCAAGCTTCACGGGCTGTGGCTGCTTGCAATATAAACCGGTATTCACCATACAGGTATGTCCGTTATTCACCTCTGCAGCAGTTCCCAGCTCGGCGCGGAGGGCGCAGTAGTGACTGTGGCAGTGGCAGCAGCTAACAGGAAGCGGAATAGCTCAGATAGACTCTGGTGAACGAGAGACGCGAGATGATGAGTAGGGATGGGCAGTCCAAGCCGGCGGTCACTCTCAGCAAGATTCGCTCATCATGCAGGTCATCTCTCTCTGCAGCACGGCAGCACAGGCACACAAAAGGGCCAGGCCAGAGTTATGAGTCCAAAAGTGCAGCGGCGAGGCTTGCAATGCGCGCACCTCCTCCCATTTCGCCGTGTGGGTTTCAACCGCGAATTGTATGATGATTCATACCATTGCTCGCTTGATGCCTTTTGTAGCTGCGCGGGTTTGCAACATCTTGGGGTAAGTTTCAAATGATGGAAAATGACGGCCAGGTGCACGCCATCGACACCATTCTTATTATTAACAAGCCCCGCTACCTATTATTATTTTCCATCGTCCTAACTTCTAGTGCTCCCGTTCCGCCCAGACCCCAGGCTCCCATGATGCCCATGCCCCTGCCCCCGTCTTCTTACGAAACGTCTGATGAGAGCCTGGGAGCGCTCTCTCCAGACATCCAAGCGTCTTTATCGATTAGTAGGCAGCCCCTCCATCCTGCGTATGTAATTCGTCACCTTCGCCCGCTCCGTTAGTATTGATCTTCCCGTCTTCCCCAGCTGCCGGAAGCCCTTTCTTTGCCATCCACAGGTCCCAGTTTTGCTGGTGTAGCCTTTTCGGCCCTTCTTCTCGTCCCTGTCTCGCCGGCCCTGTTCGCCTTGCAGCTGCTGGGCTCTTGCTCTGCCGCTGGAGGTGCATCTTCGCTATACATATCAAGCATCACTGCCCACCACACCACCACCACCAGTCGCCAACCACCCCGCTCAGTCGAGGCTCGAGGGTCCGACGGGCAACCCTCCCTGTCCTCCCTGTTGCCGCTGCGCGCCCTCTGCCACCACACACACGCACCAGTAGGACTGCGAGTACGTACTGTGTACAGCAGCCTTCTGCTCGTTCGTCTCTCCCCACTCGCACTCACTTTGCGCACACGCATCTTCCCTCGAGGCTGCATTGTCCCCGTCCCGGCCGCGGGAGAACAAACCCTTCCCTCAGCGCCTGCAGCAGCATCTGCACTCGCACCAACAGCAGCACCGGCACCGGCAGCCTCGTCCAACAAGTGCCTCCGTTAATCAATCCTCCTGCACGGCACGGGGTTCCTCACACCTCCCGACGAGCCAACCCTGTTGACTCCGCACCACCACAGCGCGGCTACAGCTCCTCTCGTACTGCTCTGCAACCACCCGCTCTCCG
Source organism: Westerdykella ornata (assembly GCF_010094085.1). Lineage (NCBI taxonomy): Eukaryota > Fungi > Ascomycota > Dothideomycetes > Pleosporales > Sporormiaceae > Westerdykella > Westerdykella ornata. The sequence goes on along the minus strand of NW_022986869.1, from coordinate 266,310 downwards.
CCGCCCGTCACCACCACCACCACCTCCTCCTCCTCCAACGCCAGGCCGTCTACTCCGTCCCACTACCATAACACCCGCGCATTATTACCCACCGACCCTATATCGCCCTCACGTGGCTGCTCCATCGCACACAGGCCGCACCCGTGGACTGCGCTATCGCTGCTGCTGCCCCGGTCCCTGATCGTGCGTGGTGTGCTTGTGCTCGCACCGCTTCCCGGCGCAGCTCCCCTTCAGCCCTGCCGCGCCGCTTCCGCTTCTGCTGATCAACATCGCCATCGCGACCCATCCATCCATCGCTACACACCTGCATCGCGACACCGTCGTCCGGCCACCTTTACGACCTCGTCCATTTCACCCTGCTTCACCTTTCGCATGTGCAACCGCGTCAGTATCCTCTTGTCTTCTCCCTTCGGTCAGCCGCACCTTCGGCTGAGTCGAGGAAACCGTCGCCGCACGACTTTCTCACTGGCAGCCTGACGGGGCAGCAGCGCACGACGTTCCCCCAGCACGTCCCCCAGCATCGAACCCCCATCCCTCATCCCACTGCGACACCTACTGTGGTCTTGACCACCTGCCAACTCGGACCCGACTACGCGACTCTGAACGCTGGCCGTTGCCTGCGCAGGTGCGCGGTTTACTTGTTGTAGCCATCAACAAGCAGCACTTCAGCTTCCGTCGCCCAACCCGATCTGAATATAGTGCCTGGTCTGTGCTTCTCAAGCGGAAAAGCGCATCCTCTGCCGGCGCCGCGACTAGTCGACCTCCAAATCCAATAATCCCACTACGCATCATCGCCACCGCATGCCACACCACGCGTCCCGCTGCCGTTCTCGTGCCCGTCCCTTGCAACAACTTCGCCCTTGCGCGTCCGCTCCCCTCACGCCGCCCATTACACTAGGCTAGGCCTTCGCCGACGCGCCCGGAGCTCCCCCAAGCCTCGGCCGCTCCCTTGCGACGCTGCGCATGTACTCAATGCATCCCGTCCAGGCCCTGTCGAGTAATGCTTCCATTGGCAACGGCATCATGGACCCCTCGGGCACCATCAATCCAGCTGCGCTGAACTCTGCAGGTATGTACTGCTTGCCCGTCTCAACACAGCCTCTTCGCTGCGCACACCACCATCACCCACAACCACGCGACAGCGCACTAGCATCCGTTGCTGTTACATCCGCCGCAGCTGCCCGTCTGTAATTTGATATCGCTGACTGTTCTTCTGCCAGCAGGATTCGCAGGCTCGCCGTCGCAACAAGCCGTCGCAACGCAATCATCTCGAGGAGTCAAGCGGAGTCGCTCCCCGGACGGCTATGGAGAGTCGCAAGCTGATCATGACGGTATGTACACCTTCTCTCTGCGTCTTGGGCTGCTTGTATTGCCGGACGCCGTTAGATGCGCAGCATTGACAGAAACCGCAGAGCATGGTAAATCCAGAAAGCGCGTTCGACCAAAAGGCCACGATAGCCCCGCCCGCAATTCGCACCTGCCTCCCACCCCTTCCTCGCAAACAAGCGCTGCCCCGCCTGTCCAGACCCCCCAATTACCGAATGCCTCGATCCCGCACGCCTCGCCGCCACAGCTATCCTCCTCCAAGCCGACACCAACTAAGCCATCCGTCATCAAGGCACTGCCCACGGTCCGGGACCATACCACAGACCAGCTGAACCCAGAAGGAGATGAGTACATACCCCGTGAGATTGACGAAGCAGGGGAAACAAAGGTGACGGCGACGGGCCATCCTTTGGGTGGGCGAGAGTACCGATGTCGGACCTTCTTCGTTCCGAACCGTGGAGATAAACTCTTCATGCTTGCGACCGAGTGCGCCCGCGTGCTTGGCTACCGAGACTCGTACCTACTCTTCAACAAGAACAGATCTCTGTACAAGATCATCGCCACGCAGGCCGAAAAGGATGATCTGATCCATCAAGAGATATTGCCATATTCCTATCGGTCTCGCCAGATCGCCATTGTAACAGCGCGTTCCATGTTCAGGCAATTTGGAAGCAAACTCATTGTGAACGGCAGAAGAGTTCGTGATGATTACTGGGAGAGCAAAGCACGTAAGCAAGGATTTACTGAGGAGGACGCCGCAGGTGAAAAGAGACCAGGTGCGGCGAAGGCGAGGGAAGCCGCAGCGGCTGAGGCCAATCATGCTACTGCCCAGGCCTTCACATTTACTCAGCCAAGTCCCTATACTGGGAAGCTTGAACAGGACTACCTGGGTGCTGCAGCGAACCCGCATCAGCCATTCGGAGGCATCAATCCTGCGCCGGGAGCCGTGCCTACGGGAAATGCAGAGCCATTCAATCAGCGACCTACGACGGACCTTCAGCCTCGAGACTACAGTGGAGTGCAGCGGGGCAGGCAAGATCTGTCGGGTATGCCATACCAAGATATGACCAGGCCCACCAACGCTGGCGAGATTCTCAATCAGGCCGCACAGGCTGCAGATTTGAACAAGCAGATCACTCAGCAACGTAAGCACCGTAAGGAATACCTGGAGAGCGTCTGGGCGCGGCCACATGAGCCCTCCCCCCAACCTCAACGTCCCGTCACCGTCGAAGGCGAGAGCGCACCCCAGGTGACGACCCAAGCTGTGCAGTCTCCGCACATTCCCCCTTCGAATCCCGCGGCTACCCCGACCCAGTACGGTGTAGTATCTGGAACGCCTCAGCGCGGTCAAGCAATGGCTCCGCAACCGTACCGCCAACAGAGCCTTCCTCAATCCTCCATGGTTCCATCGCCTTTGGCCCCCCAACATACTCCTTTGCGTCCCGATCAAATGCAAAGACGTCCACCTAGTATGGGAATGCTTCCTCAGGGGATGCCTCAGGGAATGCCGTCCTCCGCCATGCTTCCAAACATTGCACATGGTCAAGCGCCCGCTCACGGCTATGCGCCTTCCCACATGTGGCCTCAGGGACCGCCGCAGCCATCGCCACTGTCCCAGCAGCATAACATGCAGCCACAGTATGCACAGCGTCCCCCACAGCAATCGCCTCTTCCGCAGCCTTCGCCCATGCATGCATCAGCCCAACTTCACCAGCCTCAAAGCACCGGGTCCATGCATGGCACTCCTGTTCAGCAGTACCAAACAATGGCCGCAATGGATCCGGGCTACCAAGCGATGTCTCAGAACACCTATCCACAGACTGCTAGTCCACAGCAGTTCATGCCCCATCAGAGCAACCCGACACCGCAACCTGGTATGAGTGGGTGGACACAAGCGCCACAGGGGCCTCAACAGGGCTGGCAGACATATTGATGATGGATAGCCGATATCTATTATGTCTGGCACGTCAGCAGGATATGCTGTAACATCGTCAATTCCAAGACATCCGATGCTGGGAGGAGGTATAGGCATTGCTGTTGACCAATTCCCCACCCTAGCTACTCGGATTGGAGACCAGCAATGGGGTGCGAAAGCATCTCCGGTGTTTCGGCCTGCCCTGAGTCTTCCTGCGTTCCCCCTGCACTCCAGCGCAACTCAGCTTGAATGAACCAGCCTGGAATCCGATAGACTCGTTGCTGCGACTACTGACCCGTCCATGGTTCGCACTCCAGTGAGGACAGTAGCTTCTGCTGTTCTCTTTGCGCTATTTGAAATGCTACCCGCAGACTACGATGCCCGAGAATTCACGACGTCCCCGACGACGCTGATCATAGTCACGAATTACATGACTGCGATGTGTTGAGCCTACACAGGGTTCCATTCTAGTTTGGCGCTTGTCGGCGTGTCTGTGTTGTCATCCTTTCCAGCGACTTGATCTGCCATCGAATCGCGCTGGTATGCGCGACGTTGGAAGGTTTGCGCATGGTATGATATACTGGATCTGGATGTTTTGCCTTGGTCAGAAGCGCGCTCAACTCGGCCCATTCCCTTGTCAAAGCACACTTCTTACCTTGTTCTTCTCGCGCAATTTCTGTTTTGGATCTCATTGTTCTCATTAACACGGTCTATCCCCCTTTGGGCGGCTATGTAACATCGTTTGTCGGTTGGAACTGCGATGATTCCCCCTTCCATTTTGAACCCATCTCACCATTTCTCGTTTCTCCTCTCAATTTTTTGCGAGCGTTTGATGTGATGGGAAATTGCAGCATTCCTGTCTTGGTACATTCGTCGTGGAGGATATGCATGCTCAGATTACGGACGATCAGATTATGGGAGGGACCGCGAGACTGCATGCATTACTCGGGATAAGGATGGATAGGGATTCCGATTTGGGACACGGGAAGTGGATGTTTTGGAACTTTCCAGGGCCCTCTCATCTTACCTTTATACCACCCCCCTTTAATACCATTGTAATTCGTTGCGCGTTATATTTTTCTTTAGTACTGACTATCAACGGAGTACTACCTTCGCCATCTGGTAATACTTGCATGTCTGTTCCTGCATATGGAGAGGCGCTTCCCTGCTATGGTGTTCGCATGAGGCACAGTGCAGTAGTACTTGTTTGGATACGTTTATGCGGTGCGGCTGTCTCAGAATATGCAAGTGATGGAGGAACGAGTGGGGTTTCTGGGGTCGGGTCGGGCCCGCCCCCGTTCCTGTGGGCGGCCTGACTCCTGAGGTTTGGGTATGTACTCCCGTAGGCCGCATAATGGGTCAAACGTTGGTGTTGCACGGTGGGTACCCTGTATATCATAGTGACATGTACATATGGGTTCTTCGTCATTGGGCTAGAGCGCATGATATGATATGATATAGGTGGCGGGCATCCGGTTTCGTAGTATATAAGGATTTCGTGGTATACGTGATAGGGCTTGTAGGTAGGTAGGTAGCTGGGAGCGAGGTTTCATCTCCCTATCGCAAGCTAAGTCGGAAGTGTAGACTTTCAGACATTAGACATTAGACTTTAGACTTCAGACTTCGTAGGTAAGTAGGTACTTACGTAGGTGCTTTCTTTTTCAATGGTACTGTAAATAGCCGAGAGTAGACGTTGCCGTGATCCGAAAACTTAGACGTCGTTGCTATCCCTCCCCTTGCTACATATCTGCGACGTTTGGAACCCCTAAGATGTAAAAGTCGAGTATACGCCGTTTCTCATAGCATCATCAGATGGAATCGGAGAGGCGCTTGTGAAGACGTTAGAGTTGGAGAGAATGGAAGCATAGATTGTACAGAGTACATGCACACACGACTGGCATCCCGCTAACTATGCTACTATGTATGCATGGCAGAGCAATCACTCGCACGAACAACATATTTATCAATCGCTCACTCTGCCATCGACAAAGAAGGGAAAACACCAAACTGACATGGACATCCCTCGTCACTCCACACTACACAGACCACACTACACACATCACACTACCTCACCGCAACCTCAACCCCCCTCCCCTCAAAACTATACCTCAACCACTCCCCCACGGCCCTCAAACTCTCCCACCTCACCCCCTCCTCCTCACAACCCATCAACTCCATGACCCTCCCCTTCAACCCAAACTTCTCCAACAAGCCCCTCTTCTCAGGCACCTCTTTCACAAGGCACGCCACATCATTGCACCCAATAGCCAGCACCTGCCGATCATGCACCCAGTCCTTTGCCAATATCTCCGCCAGCTTGCGCGGCAGCTCGGCATTGTTCTCCTCGAGGATGCGCCGCGCGTTCTCGGCCCAGAAGGTCGCGCTGCGGTGCGGCGGGCTCCACCGCAGGTGCCCGCTCAGCAGCTCCGCCCGGTACTCGTCAAACGTCGTCTGCGTCTTGGTGTACTCGTCCAGCAGCTCCGTCAGCGATTGCAGGTCCTCGAGCGCGTCCGGGTCCGTGAGGTGCCGGGTTTTGAGCGTCGCGAGGAGCGAGGGGAGGCGGGCGAGGACGGCGGCGGGGAGGAGCGTGGTGCGGTTGGCGACGAGGAGGTTGAGGAGCGTGGAGAGGAGGAGGCGAGTGGTTTTCTCCTTGGGCGAGAGCCGGAGGAGGTGCGTGTAGAGGATGACGATGTCGTGTTCGCTGGGAAACAGGAGTGCGGTTAGCATGGCTGTCCAATAGAGTTGGGGGTTTTGGGCAAACAGCAACATACTCTTGCAGCCCGTCGCCGACCATGTCGCCTTCAAAACTGAGCTGCCAGATCACGAGGAGGACGTGGTACAACAGCTGGAGCCCCACGCCTCCGCCAATGGCCTCGGTGGCCGTCCGCGTACTGTTTGCCCCGCTCCAGAGTGCTGAGTCCTGGTCTTTGGTCGTCCCGGATGCCGAGCGAAGGATGGTGAACAATGGCTCCAGGGTCTCGCTTCTCTGTTTCCAAAACAACTCTCTTGACTTTTTGTTCCGCAGCAGCGCCGAGTATTCCTGCACTGCGATGTCTTGTAGCCCAGCATCGGAGCTTGTCGCTAGAGAGCCGAGATAGGTATATATTTGGGGAAGCGCTTCGTCGATTTGAGAAGGGTCTTTTGTCGGGTGGGTGAGGGCGTAGGAAAGGAGGCGGGAGAGGACGGAGGAGGTTAGGAGGGGGAGGGCGTCCTCGACGTTGGGCGTAGACTTGAGGAGCGGGAGGAAGGGTTTGAAGGGCGTGGGGTGTTGGATTAAGGCTGCTGTGAGGGTGGGGATATCTAATCGCGTTAACATTCGCAAGATTCGGATGCAACTCATAGAGAACCCAACATACCATCAATCAAATCCCCCATCAACACAAGCATATACTGCACGATATCCTGCCGCTTCGCCGCCGCCTCGAAGATACTCTGCGTCCCGTTCCCGCCCAACAACAGCGCTACAAAGCTCCCCATATCCGCCTCAATCGTCTGCTTCCGCTGTTCCTTGCGCACCTTGTCAATCGACTTGATCTTCTGCAGGTCGGCATCTGTGATCGTTTTGGCGCGCACCGCGCCCTCCCAGGATATGGGCCGCGCGCGGATGTTGTTTTGGAGGGCGAAGATGTAGGTTGGCGGGTCGAGTGACATCGCGGTTGTAGATACCGTTAGTCGGAGGGAAGAGAGATAGTGGAGGAAGACGTGGACTAGGTAGCGGCGTGATAACTGAGAGGTGGTGGGTTACCTGCGGTTGAGGCACTCCGTCATCTGGCGCGGAGCTTGGACCACCATGACCAGGGTTGCATTTGGAGCCCCGGAGAGCATTCGGGTTGAGCAATTCTATACCCTAATCTCCAGAAAAATATATAAGGTAGATGGAGAGGACCTAGGAAATTACCTTCCATAAGTTTCATAGCTTGTGGCCACTACCTTTATCCAACTTTCACAAAGTGTATAAAAACAATATCTACTGAGATACCCCCGTCCATAGGTCTGTTTCGGTCTAGCGACATTTTCAACTCTGATATCTTGGCGCGACCCTCTCCACCAGAATTCCCTACAAACACCACCCGCAGGACGGCCATCGTCATACAGCTACCGACCGGACCTAGATCGAGATGGAATACTTCAGCCTTAAGCGGTCCAGCGCTCTTAATCGGGGCCAACCCAACCTCTCCAGCAAGGTCTACGTCCGGTCCACTAGAAGTGGCAAGGTTCAAAAGATTGTGAGAGAGGTTTACCTGCGGCAAGATATACCATGCTCGTCGACTTTGTGCCGAGCGTGCTTTGACAATGCGCCTATGGACTACACGCAGAAAGGTTCGGATTCTGACTTCACGTGATCTATCAAAGTGACTGACTTTACCAGTGGCACCATTTGTGCTCTCGGATACACCGGCAGGGTCAAAAGATTATCCCAATGGTCTGTATCTGGTTCCCGACACGAATGCTTTCCTCACCGGAATGGATCTGTTTGAGACTGAGACCGGGTTCCGCGATGTTGTCGTCTTGCAGACAGTCCTCGAGGAGGTTAAGAATCGCTCCCTACCGCTCTATCATCGTTTGATCGCTTTGACGAAGAATGAGGGAAAGAGATTTTACGTCTTTTTCAACGAGTTTCGTCAAGAGACTTATGTGCCTCGAGATGCCGGCGAGACTATCAACGACCGCAATGATCGAGCGGTGCGGAAAGCGGTGCAGTGGTATAATCAGCATCTAGTGGAGGCTGTAGCCGCGAAGAGCAAGAAAGCGAAAAGGGTACCGTCCGTCGTTATGATCTCCGATGACAGGGACAACCTCCGAAAGGCCAAGGCAGATAATATACCAGCTGTGACACGTGAGTATGCCCACGGTAAAGGGCAACATCTAGCTAATCAGCTCCAGTATCCGACTATGTTTCCGGTCTGGAGAATGCGGACGAGTTGTTAGATATGATCAGCGCTGCTCAAGAACAACGTGAAGTCAGGTCAAAGCAGGCAGAAGTGTTCTATCCAGAATACTACACCATGTCGAAAATGACTACAGGAGTCAAAGCGGGCACTATGCATCAGGGCATCTTTAACGTCTCGCAGTACAACTACCTTGAGGCCTCGGTTCATGTTCCGGCATTCGAAAAATCACTTCTCATCCTTGGAAGGGAGAACGGGAACAGGGCTGTCTCAGGGGATGTCGTCGTCGTAGAAGTATTGCCACAGGATCAGTGGAAAGCACCATCAACCAAGATCATTGAGGAAGAGACCGTGGCCAAGAACGATAACCCCGAGACCGAGGGAGGAGAGAATATCGTTACAGAAAGAGAACGCAGAGCGCTTCAAGAAGAGGTTAAGCGTGCCCATGACCAAAGCACAGAAGGCAAGCCACAACCCACCGCCCGGGTCGTTGGCATCATCAAGCGTAACTGGAGACAATATGTGGGACACATCGACAGGGACTCGGTCAAATCCACATCTAAATCCAGCAGGCAACAGCAGACGGTATTCCTCATCCCCATGGACAAGCGGATTCCAAAGATACGAATTCGGACTCGTCAAGCTGGAGAACTTCTGGGCCAACGCGTTTTAGCCACCATAGACTCATGGGAACGAGACTCACGATACCCGGTCGGTCATTTCGTCAGGTCTCTCGGAGAGCTTGAGTCGAAAGGAGCCGAGACGGAAGCACTTCTGCTGGAATGGGATGTTCAATATCGGCCCTTCCCGAAGACTGTTCTGGATTGTCTACCACCAGAGGGGCATAACTGGAGAGTTCCGGCTAGCCTTGACGATCCGGGATGGAGAGGACGAAGGGATCTTCGCGATCTCCTTGTCTGTAGTATTGATCCTCCTGGTTGTGTGGACATCGACGACGCATTGCATGCCAGAAAGCTCCCGAACGGTAACTTTGAAGTCGGCGTACACATCGCAGATGTTTCCCATTTCGTCAAGCCGAACAATGCCATGGATAAGGAAGCCAGCCAGCGAGGAACTACAGTATATCTGGTCGACAAGAGAATAGACATGTTACCGATGCTTCTAGGTACAGACCTGTGTTCACTGAAACCCTACGTCGAACGATATGCCTTCTCCGTGATCTGGGAGATCACTCCTGACGCGGACATCGTAACAGCCGACTTCACCAAATCTGTTATTCGATCACGGGAAGCTTTCAGTTACGAGCAAGCACAGATTCGGATCGACGACAAGTCTCAACAAGACGATCTTACGAACGGCATGCGGACTTTGTTGATGCTTTCAAAGAAGCTCAAGCAGAAGCGCATGGATGCCGGTGCACTCAACCTGGCGTCACCTGAAGTCAAAGTGCAGACGGAATCCGAGACGTCCGATCCAATCGACGTCCAGACAAAGAAGCTCTTAGATACCAACTCCCTGGTCGAGGAATTCATGTTGCTCGCCAACATTAGCGTAGCTCGTAAGAACTACGACGCATTCCCTCAGACTGCTCTACTCCGCCGGCACGGTGCGCCACCCAAGACGAACTTTGAAGAACTAGGGAACCAACTGAAGGTTAAGAGGGGCCTCGAACTTCGAACTGATAGCTCCAAGGCCCTTGCGGATTCCCTGGACAAGTGTGTCGACCCTAAAGAGCCGTTCTTCAACACGTTGGTCCGCATCATGGCAACACGCTGCATGATGTCTGCCGAATATTTCTGCTCTGGCACCCAAGCATATCCCGAGTTCCGGCATTATGGCCTCGCGAGTGAAATTTATACGCATTTTACATCTCCCATCCGTCGCTATGCTGATCTCGAAGCCCATCGCCAGCTCGCGGCCGCCATAGAATACGAGCAGCTCGACCCCAGCCTCCACTCGAGACACAAGCTCGAAGCTGTCTGCAAGAACATCAACGTACGTCACCGCAATGCGCAAATGGCCGGTCGCGCATCCATTGAATACTACGTTGGTCAAGCCTTGAAGGGTAAGGACATTCAGGAAGAAGGCTTCATTATGAAGATATTCTCCAACGGGTTCGTGGTCTTTGTTCCACGATTTGGCATCGAAAGCTTGATTCGTCTGAGAGATCTGGCAACGCCGGAGCCGGATGCGGAGTTTGATGCGGAGAATTATGTGCTCAAGGTGAAGGGAGATGTGAATAGGAGTGTTGAGTTGTTTGAGAAGGTGACGGTTCGGATTACGGATCTGGTGGAGGAGAGTACGGGGAAGAGGAAGGTGAAGTTAACTTTGGTTTGACGGGTGTAGTGCGTGCAATGCAATAGATGGGTTTTTCGCCCTGGTGTCAATAAACTGAGCCTCATGCTCCCGATGCGTTTCTCCTTCAAGGAAATCACTCGATGTATAAAAGCCAATAGCGAGATGAAAACCAATGCATTATGTTACCCCTTTCCAGCGAATTATTCATGCGTGCTTCCTCGTCCCAAAATGCCACTTTCCCTTACTGCTTGCCTATTGTTGTGAGCTTTTCTCCATGGTTGCGAGATCCTCAACCCATTTACAAAATTCGTAGGTTACAATAGTTAATGATAGTCTGAATTCGTCTACCTTGGATAGAGCTACCTAACAAACCAGTAGTGGGCGTGAATCGAGAACCATCAGGGGCAAAATGAGTGGACACAGAACACTAGTAAGGGAGAGGCGAATGTGCAAGTGGGAAAAGAGGATGAACCATCATGCAAAAGCAAGCAAAGTTGTGAATGGTAATAGTGTAACAGACAGTTGCAAAAAGCGAAGACCTAAGCCCCTTTTTGTCTTGGTCCAGCAGTTCAGAAGAATAAACAGGAATCACATCGGAATGGGATCTAAGAATCGGGCCAGGTAGGGTATGGGTCCCTTAGTCCCAGAAGTCCCAGAAAGTAGGCGCCATTGGAATCCCAAATCGTGTGCCGCCTCTTTCCCTTATCACTTTCTTGAGCTCGTCCCAGGTCTTGGTATATTGAGCTGGTTTTCCGAGACTATACAATGGGTCGTGATCGAGTTGGTCAAGAAAGGCTTTCTCGGCTTCATGCCGTTTCGCACTCCCTTCCTCGCCCCAGCTTTCGACTATCTGATACCGAGAAGTTTCGAATCTCACCAGGAGATCCATCGTCCGCTTGTGTCGGGCAAAAGCGGGTCGAAAAGGTTCGGGCGGGACTGCGTCTTTGTCATGGTCGGAGTTCAGCGCATGCATTGTCCATTGCCCGGGACGGTCAAACTGGGCGCCGCACTGTGGATCATAGCATTTAAAAGGCTGGTTCGTTCCTGGAAATGATGTCTTTCGATTCGTCTCGAGCAGAAGAAACTCAACGCCATTCTTCTTATACTCGAAGCACGTGCGGTCGAACTTATTGCGATGAATCAATCCGACTGGAGTGTTTCTGGGGTGGGATGATGCTTTTCCGTGACCACGAGCAATCAACTTTCTCCCACTTCTTTCCCACAGAGGCACTGGGCCCTTTCCGTTTCCACAAAGTTCTCCTCATCGAGTGAGTCTCCGGGTTCTCGCAGTGCTGTAAAGATGCAAAGACGTCCACTTGTCTGGGACATGCGCTTAACCACTTGTCAAAGTTTTCCTCAGCATCTTTAGGCAGAAAATCTGCGTTTGGCCGTATCCAATGCTCAATTAATACAATGCGAGTTACCTCAGGGCATACAACGCGCAATGTTCGCCAGAGATTGCCTAGTTTCTCCCTGACTGGGTATGTCGCTGCCGGGTCGATGAGAGAACCATCCCCTCGCGTGAGGTCCTCCAATTCATTATACCATAGTACGTCTTCCACTGTGATCTCGATCTGCTGTATGTGTGCAAGGAAGCCTACGTCATCCATAGTACGACCCAGTAGCTCTGCTGCATCGAGAAATATACCCCAAACGCGGAACCATGCAACGGGATTGCTCCAGAAGTATCTCTTGGCCTCTTTGCGGATAGCGGAAGATACGTGCATGAGTTGGAAGAGACTGGGAGTGTCACAAAAGGAGATCATCCGATACTGTATCTCGATTGGCAGCTTGGAGAACTGTGGGAATTCGGCTTGCGACTTCTCTCCGGATCGCACATAATCCGGAAACCGAATACGGAGCTCTCCGTCGAGGCTTGTTTCGACATCCCAATTCAGAGGGGTTGCCCAAGGGCCGGTCGGATTGATAGCGTGGGACATCTCGCTCGTAGGGTATTAAGAAGATCCCGCATCCAAGATCCAGGGATAAGGTGTAAATGAAATGAACCATGTAGAGACGAACAATTGGCAGCTGTAAGTCTATCGCTCCCGTAAATCTACTTCGGAAAGGGTGTTGTACTAGCCAGAGGATGCATCGTTGTAAGGGAGAAGTCAGGGCATGTGGGACACTGTCGCAAAGTAGGTGATGTTTCAGAGTGTTCATCTAGCCTGTCAGCACTCTTGGCGAAGCTCATCCATTAGATACATAAGTAGCTGCTGCTAGTAGTGCCAATGCCGTGCCAAACCAATCTGTATAGAAGAACGATATAAACAAACACCGTCATGGATCAGTTACACTAGCTGGGAAACCGGGTTGGAGGCGCTGCGTGAAAGGTGGCAGAGAGGGGTCTGCATGGACTGTCTTCTGGTAGCGGGCATCAGGCTAGATGATGCGCGGTTTGCCAGTGCGGAGCTCTACAGGAAGTATCTGTGACGGACGTATCCTCAAAAGCGAAACCAAGCCGCGAGACAGGAGAGGGCGCGAGTGAAACATCATTATGAACTTTGATTGCCAGTCCCGCCTATCCATTCCGCCAATGTCATCTTGCTACAGCAGGCAAGACTATAGTAACTCATAACCAGTGACACCCAGACAATTGTCGGAGTTCCCATCCATCGATATTATATGAACCTTCCCTCACCGTATCCCTGGGTATCCCAAAACCGAACGCCAGATAATGCTCCTAGAAAAATGCCCGCATTCCGGACTGTGCCGCATGTCTAAAGCTTTACCTTCTTCACTGACTTTTCACCATCCTCCGTGCGGGCCCTTTTGAATATACTCTGTTTCTTCACCTCAGGCTTCGTAGTGGGCAGCGCCTTGGGCTTCAATCCAAAGCTGATCTTGACAGGAGCTTCCGGAGCGCTCTCCTCTGCAACAGGGGACTGTGATGTTTCTTCCGGTGACTTCCGAGCGCCCGGTTCCTTCTCCTTTGTTCTTGCCTCTGCTTCTTCTCGTGCCCTCTTCTCCATCCGCTTGAGCATCTTGTCTTCCCCTGCAACGTTTCTAGCCTCTGCTGCCTCCAGTTCCCGGATCTCCTCCCTGCGCCGGAGCGCTTGTAAACTGGTGTCTCGCCATGCGATCATCAGCCCGTCCTTTTCATCCTCCTTGACGTTCACGATACCCTCTCTCCCGAGATATTTGACGAACTCTGTTAGAGACTGCCATTTCGTCGCATTCATGTGGATATGCTCCTTGTCGCGAATGTACTCGTTGTAGAACCTGTTTCCAGTTAGTTTTTGATCTCATATGGATCGAAATCGCTCGCAGTATGCGGGATATGGAACTCACCGATTCGCTCCTATCCACTTCTCTCCGTGTGCGGTTCGGAGTAGCTGCAAGAAGTCGCGCTGGAAATCGTTGCTGAATCCGTTGATATACTTCTTCGGATCTTCTCCGACGAGCTGCATCTGTCGCACATGGGGTTCCGATTGAACATGACACTTGAAGCCGTTGGCGTCGCGGCACTGTTTCTCACAGGCCTGGCAGTACCAGCGCAGGCGTTGAAGTCCTTTCGACTTCATCTTATTCGCCAGGTACTTGTTGGTTCCGACTTCTGCGCGCGGCATGGTGGCGGGTGCGCCGAGGCGAACTGACTGTCCACGGGTAGTTGAGGGGGATCCTTCTGGATAGCGGTAGTACAACCAGGGGCACCTGGATATCCAGATGAGGATGCGGGTCTCGTGGGAAGTCCGTTGCAATGGGGGCGACTTCACGATGATGGAGTTGCTGCGACTCTATGGGGTGAATCGGTAGGTACTCAGGTTGAGAACACCGCCACTGACAAGCCGTCGGCACTCGGTACAACATTTTTCCTCTCAAATCACGTGACATAGTTGCTGTTCTGTCACCAGGCAGTACTAGTAGGGCTAGGCAAGAGTGATAGTGCACGTTTCTGGAAATAGACTACAGTAAAATCATTGAACATGGAAAGGGGTATATTGTTCTACTAATAAAAGGTATCGACCAGCTCATACTCCTCCCCGCCGCTTACACCATCTCGAAATTGCCTGATATGGTAAAGCGCCTCAGCATGTCCGGTCCAAGTCCGCAAATCCCGAAGGTGTGGTGGGATGGTGGTGTTTAGGGCGCAGGAGCCGCAACACTCGCAATCACGATTCCTCGGAAGCCAGAAACCGGTGTCCTCCTTCAGCTCTCCGATTCACTCTTGCGCTTCTTCTTTTTCTTCTCCTTCACTTCACCATCATCTCGTTTCCGCTTCTTCTTCGTACCATCCTCAGCCGGAGGCACAAAGTCCTTCAGACGTTCCTTCCTCTTTTCTTCTTGTTTCTCTTTCATCTTGGCCTCGCGTTCTTCTCTTTGTTTGCGTTCTTTCGCCTGCTTTCCGAGGAAGTACTCTCCAGATTCGATCTGCAGATCAATCTTGCTCTTCTCCTGCGGTGGCGGGAACGGCGTGTAGACCTTCTTAGACTTGTCGGTAACCTTATGCGGCACCCGTCTCTTGCTCAATGTGCGCTTCTTGAAGTTAGGAAGGAACCGATCCCAACTCTCGTTCTTCAAGTCCGGATTGCTCTCAAGCTCCTTCCTGACCATGAGTTCCTTGATCGCGTAGATCGGGTGAATATTCGCCATGGTATCTTCGACAATGCGCCGCATCGTCTTCAGCCCTTTGAATGGGCCCATTACTGCCACTGTGTTTCCTTGCACGAGCATGTAGCATCCTGTAAGCAGCTCCAACGCCTTCAAAGTTGTGCCGTTCGGGCCTAACAATCTTTGCCTTCGCTTCACGAATCTCTCTTTATTACGGACGAGGTTCTTTATCTTGATGATATCGCATGCGACGTCGTCTTCCAAGATCTTGACTGCTTGAGGCGCAGGCACTGACTGGGACAAGTCAGAAAATGGTGGAAACACGATTATTGGGATCCTTACCCTTGCCAACAACTTCATCAGATCCCGCGCATTCAGAATCGCAGCCGGGTCGTAAGTTTTTCGCGTTGTCTTCACAGTCATAGAGCCCTCCACCAAGTCCAGCGTGCAAGCTATGCCATGTTTCTCGAGCGCTTTTGTGATGAACGGCCATGCTCCACGAAGGTATTGTTCGCGATATTTCGGAAAAAGAGTGACGAAGGAGCTCTCCTCCAGGAACGTGCCGCCTACATTGTCTTCTGGTGTGAACTTCTCGATCTTCCACTTATCGATGTCGTCGGTATCCCTTTGCCAGGTCAGCGAGACACAGCCTGATTGTGAGATGAGCGTCTTACCAAGGTTTGTCTTTTTTGTGCGTGGAAGGCATTGTTGTAGCGTGAGGTGGTGATGATGTGGAGGCGATTGGGTTGGCGGGTGTTGAGAAATATCTGGACACCGCCTGGCAAAATCATATATGCCAAGAACTAACCTTACCATAAATAGTGGGTGCGCCTCAACGAAGGCTCACATCAAGGCTGCGATACAATCATGAGAATTCCAGAAGACATGATCGTTTTGAATCCATGGCACTGCACAGCTAAGGAGGCTTCACTTTCTTTCCAGGTCATTGTCCGGACTCTGGTATTAGTGATTCCCAATTCATTCTTGGCGGCTTCATGATTACCCCTGGTCGTCTCACATATTCCGTCTCAACTTCACCAGACATATATGGTCCAAATTCCCATATCACGATGACTTGTTCCGGATACCTCCTCCCGTTCGAGCCTTCATAATGTTCAAGTCCGCAGGCTTACTCGTTTTTGCGCTCATATCTCTTGTTACACCTGGTTTATCGGAAAAGTCCACATCCCACGTAGCCGTATTGTACTCACAATGTTGGCACGAATTTCCACTTTCTACTGCAATATTGCGTACTTCACGTGATGGAAGCTCGGAGCTTGTCTCGAAGGTTAGCTTTATTGCAAATCCATCGCAGAACCAGCCTCCACTAGATCGCCTGGACAACTACGCGCCTTGGACACATGAACCGATCTGTACTGGTGTCTTGCAGAGCCTGGATAGCAAACTCTGTGTGTACACAAATGCTACTTTCAGCAATGGACGAGGGATATCGATAATCACTACTCCTCGTATCGCGGATGAGTTTGCAAACTTGCCCATCTTCCGCTCAGCCAACGCGCTTGATGGTATCAACGTCTTCTCTGGGGCATGGTACACTGAGAAACTGCCCGGAAAGGGCGTTGGGATGCTCGCAAGGAAGCAGTTAAAGTTCAAAGACCGAGTTACGGCCTATACACCTGCATTGGTCGCCCTTCTTGAAGATGAGCTTAAGACGATGGAGCGGGAGCAATTGTATCGAGTTGCTGTAAACCAACTGCCTGAAGCAACCAGGGACGCATATATGGACCTCGCCTACGTCTACGGTGAACCCAAAGTACGGGTACAGGACATTGTCAAAGCAAACACTTTCCAGCTCCATGTTGGCGGACAAAATCATCTTGCAGTGTTTCCGGAGACCTCGCGGCTGAATCATGCTTGCGCTCCAAAGTAAGCCTTCCTATTCCCATGTCTTTACGCTACTGACACTTTAGTGCTCAATATTACCTTGACCCAGCGTTGCTGACTCACTTTGTTCATGCTACTCGTCCTATCTCAATCGGAGAAGAGATAACGATATCCTGTATGTTGACAAACGCTGCACGAGTTCCCGACTAATCCGTCCAGATACCTCTCCATTAGAGCTCACTGATTCACGTCAACGACATTTACAGGAAGGATTTCACTTCACCTGTTCCTGTCCCAGATGCAGTGCGAAAGCCACCACGGACGCGACACTGCACAAGATAGGAGATCTGCAGACCGCGTTGAACGACTGGTCTGCTACATCCACCGCTACGCCGAAGTTGGCAGAGAAGCTGATTCAGCTATATCGAACGGAAGGCCTGGATGGTTTCCTGGATGTGCCGTATGGCTTTGCTGCACTGGCCTATAACGCCGTAGGGGATACGACGAGAGCCATCAAATACGCAAAGTTGGCCAAGGAAGCCATTCTGCTCAAAGATGGGCCATGGACCCCTAATATGCAGATCTGGACGGAGCTGCTGAAGGATCCAACCCAGCATTGGAGTTTCAGAAGGAGGAAATAGGAGACGAATCCTCGCTGCTTTTACTCACTTCGCTCCTGAAAACTTGAGTCGGGCTACCACAGCTGCCGCCGAGATTGCTTGGGGATGCTGTCCAGTCCCTCCCCTGAGTAGCTAAATGCTCTGGAGTTAGCGGCACAGAACGATTGCACATGTCAAGGAGAGGGAGTACGGTATTTCAATTCAGTCCGAGGTATATTGTAACACAACGCATCCCGATATTGACCAGCTTTCAGCTGCTCCGACCTCTCAGTTCTACCCTCGGACTGTTTCTGGCGTAAGTTTCGCATGTAATTGGCGAACCAAGTTTTGCACGACTCGTGCATCTGCCACCGATCAGTGTGGATACGGCTGTATGCAATATCTGGTGGCAATATCCCGCCCTTAGCAAGGTCGACATTTTGCCCTCTCAACCTGCCCACGAGTGCAACCGCGGCGTCGTCAGTTCGAGACTTCCGCCGTTTGGGATATAGCAAGGATCTTCCATTCCCAATCTTCATCCGACCTCAATCGCCTGAAGTGCCTTGATAACCTCCTCACCCACACCTCCATCCTCGACTACCATCTTCGTCACCTGCGAAACCAACCCTCGTCTCATACCCCCACGAGGCGGTGTCCATACCCCAGAATTCGCCAATAACTCTCGCTGCGTTAACGCATCCGCACTGGAAGTAGGCACCGTGCCACCAGTAGCAGAATTCATCGAGTTTGGTACACCAGGCGGTGTGAGGTGTGAAGGAGGGTCAATTGTCCGGATTGAGACAAGGCGAGCACCAGTGGAGGAAGACTTGGGCCCGGTACATGCGATGGCTAAGACGGCATCCGCAACTGCGAGCTCTTCCTTGCAGGGGTCGAAAATGATATTTTGCCCGACGGCCATAGCCAGTACGATGACGGGAGGTTTGTCGATTGGTTTGGTTGAACCATCTTTCCCGTTGTCCTTGGGGTATAGCGGAACAGATTCATCCCAGTCGTCGTTGAAGTGAGGGTCTTCGTCCTTCTCCGAAGTCAAAGCGGGTAGGCGGGCAGTGAGGAGCGCAAGGTGGGTGGTCATAGACAAAAGGGCAAGTGGGTATGAGAGCGGCGGGGAGAGTAGGAGGATCTAGTGGCATGTTAGCTCCGGTCCTTTGGCCGTATAGACCTCCTTACGCACGTCAACATATAGCTTCCAATGATACCGGCGATTGATGTACAACCGATCCTTGAGTTCACCGCTTGCGAGCAAACTTTCCGTGAGCATCGACGCTAGAAACACAGGCAGGGCGTCGTCGTCGCGAAATCCGGGGATCTCAACGCTCATTTCCACCCAGGAGTTCTTCCCTTTGCCATTGCTCTCGTCTGATTCTTCCTCATCCAGAACCATTCTCTCTCCTTCAGTGACAGAGACTATGCTCCTATGTTCAAGTGGTGGCCTCCAATGGGACTGCTCGACCTCTGCCTTGACACCCACGAGCGCTTCTGTGCCGTCTTCCAAAGCTATACGCGCACTACCGTTTGCGCCGGGCAGAACATCGTATTCAGCTCTCATGGACCGAAAATCGCGGGGTCCTTTGGTATAATCCAGTCGTATGGGCGGTGTCTGCGAGAGGGTCGAGCGCAAGAATGAGAGCTCGGCCGGCGACAGGTTGACAGCAGCTTGGACGGGAGCCATTGCGACTGTAGGCGGCTATTTTGTGGGCGTTGAGAGTTCTGCTTGCCGCGGCGAGACGGTCAGTTTGTTTCGCGGTTCCAAGCCGTGCACGAATCAGAGCAAGGGGCCCCGGCTCACAACTCCAAGCGTGACTTCATCACCGCAACCTCCGTCATCCGCGTCGCTGGACCACCTCACTACGGGTGTGCTGCTGACTCCGCGCAGTCTCATCGTACCGTTCTTCTTGTGCTATCACCCCCTTCTCCTCCCGAATTCCTCGCCATGGTCTCCAGCTAGCCGCAAATATTCCCTTCGTACCCCAACGCGGCGATGTCTCCCCCAACCTCCAGCCGCAGCAGCAGCCATGGCATAGATAAGCTAGACTACGAACGCAACCCGGCGCGGCGACCCCTTCTAGCTCCAGAAGGACATGTGGAATCCGGCCGGACATCGCAGGCGAACAGCTATGCGGGCAGTTTCTTTGAACAGGTGGCCGAGGGCATCGCGGAGCGCGACAGGCGGCGCTTGAAGCGTGAAGCCGTGCGATGGCTGAGCTTCATCTGGGCAATAATCAACTGTCTCTGTGCGGGAAGCATAACAGCATACTCGCTCTACGGGCATAGATTCCAGAAGGACCTCCATTACAGCCAGTTCGAGGTCAACATTGTCTCCATCACCGCCGAGCTGGGCATGTATCTGTTCGTACCGGCCTTTGGTTATCTATGCGATCGTCTCGGACCTGGAATACCGTCTCTCCTTTCAGCATTCTTATTTGGATCAGGCTACCTCCTAGCTGCAGTTGCATTCAGGAGCGGGCCTCCTGTATCGGCTGGTGGCCATGGATGGCCGTTGAGTGTCATGGTTTTGGCATTCGTTGCTGTGGGCATGGGCACGAGCTGCATGTATCTGTCGGCCGTCACGACATGTGCTAAGAATTTCGGTCGTGGGAACGCCAAAGGGATCGCTTTAGCAGTGCCCATAGCTGCTTTTGGACTGAGCGGCATGTGGCAGAGTCAGGTGGGCAGCCGCTTGCTGTACGTGAGGAAACCCGATGGAAGTAGAGGGGATGTTGATGTCTTCCGCTATTTCCTGTTCTTGGCCATCACTCTGTTCTGCGTAGGCGTGGTAGGCACCTTTACGCTTCAGATCGTGGACGAGGAAGAAATGATCGATGAAGCAATTGAAGAGCTGGAACGGTCGGGCTTATTGTCACGAGACGAGTTCTTCAAACGAGCCGCAGACTTCCACGGCTACGGAACCATGAGCACCGGAGACCTATCGGATTCTACGTTCGACTTCCTGCAGACCGAAGCCCAGAAACTCAAGCTCCAGGCCGAGGAGGAGGCACGAAAGAAAGCATGGCTTTTGAACGAAGAAACACGTCGCTATATTACCGACCCAACAATGTGGTGGCTAGCAGCGGGATTTTTCCTAGTCACCGGCCCCGGAGAAGCCTTCATCAACAACCTTGGAACCATCATCGGTACCCTCTCACCCCCTCACACAGCCTCGACCACTTCCCCCGCAACTCACGTCTCCATCGTCGCCATCACGTCAACCATAGCCCGTCTGGTCACCGGCACCTTATCGGATCTCCTCGCGCCACCTGCCCCAACTCATCAGCACCGCCGCGGGGCCGACTCTCTTGAGAACTCGCTCTCCTCTCTTCCTCCATCACCCGTACGAAGATTCACCGTCTCCCGCGTCACGTTCCTCATCACCTTTGGCCTCATCCTCTCCGCAGGCCAACTTCTCCTCGCCTCTGGCCTTATCCAAAATCACCCCTCCCGCTTTGCAGCCGTGTCCGCATTCATTGGCGCTGGCTATGGCGCCGTCTTCTCCCTCGTCCCAATTGTAGTCAGCGTCGTTTGGGGCGTCGAGAACTTCGGCACGAACTGGGGCATCTTAGCTATGACGCCTGCTGCCGGAGCCACCCTTTGGGGCGCCGTCTATGCGGCGGTGTACCAGCGTGCGGCAGCGGCGAGGGTGAAGACGGACGATTTGCTGTGTTATGGGAGGGATTGTTATGCGCCGACTTTTCTGGCGATGGCGCTGAGTGTATGGTTGGCGTGTGGGTTGTGGATGTGGGCGTGGAGGGGACCGGGAGGTTGGAAGAGTAGGGGTGTGTTAGTCTGAATGATTCATTCAAGGTGGTGGTTGAACAGAAGGATTTTCTGCCGAAACTACGATATGGAGTACGCAGAGGAAGGTCAGGCAGTGATGAGTGCTGAGCTGCCAGGCGGGAGTGCTCTTCCTGTTGGCAGCGTATATGACAGGCGAATGGCGGAAGATGTTTCTCCACTAACGATTATGGAAGCATTATTTCCCTTTCCCGTTTTGATCTACGTCTGCATGTTAGGGGTTCAGTTGTTGTTTGCATATGATTGCATCTTTTTCCGTCACAATTACATCCTCAGAGAATACATGGGAATTCGATGATTATGTGGTTAGGGCTTTGTTGCCATGTATATAGCTGTGGAACATGGATTACATGAGGCTTCTGAAAGGAATATTGTCTGTTATGCTTGCTCCATCGCTGTACGTGTAGACGAGGTTCAGCTTCCACGGCCATTCCCACATGGAGTCACTTTAACAATTACTTTTTTACAGGTTTAGATGCTTCCTTTGTCGATATTTACTGTAAGGCTTTCCGGAATATTCTGATCTGATAAAATCCCACGGTCAAAGGGCCAAGATGTCCCAGCCGAGGAAGTAATCAAACTTTTGCCTTGAAGACTTCCGCGTCGCCATGCGCGTGATACCGAAGCACTCAACGTGTGGACCATGTTCCTATATGCACATGCCACGCGTGCGGTGAAACCGAACTTTTCCGGACATGGCGATGAGATGAGGACGATGCTTGGCGTGGTGTTGAGATGCAGCGGGAGACAAGCAAGCTACCCCGCAACCTGTTCCTGGCGGCGGCCTTGCTATTATCCCCAGGCACAAATAGCTCCGCAACCACTAGCTCGCCGACCATTTCATACCACCACCAAGATGGATTCCGAAGTATTGAAGCAGTACCTGGCAGATAGCCCACCGACGATTGTCCCTCTGGCAATCAAACCTCACTTTGAAGCCCTCACTGACAAGGAGAAACTCTACGCTCACCACATCTCCGTGTAAGCACAGCCCACCTCTCTCTCTCCACCGAGGTCAAGGAAGCAAAAAGCAAGAGGTAACTGACAAAACCCACAGAGCCTCGCACGCCGGAACCCGCATCGTCCTCCGCCAAGTCTCCCCCGAATCAGAACCCATCTACGACTTCATCCTCACCCTGCACAAGCACTGCGGCGGCGACTACGACAAGCTCGCGCGCTCGGCCGGTTTCAACAAGGAGGAACTCCAAGCCTACCTCGACTACGCGGCACAGTTCCTGGGCAACCTAGGCAACTACAAGTCGTTTGGCGATTCCAAGTTTGTCCCGCGGTTGGCGCCGAAGCGGCTTCTTGCGCTGGCGGCGCTGACGCCCGAGGCGCTGAAGCTGTATGAGAAGTTCAAGCATGCGATTTTCGCGGGCGACGATGTCGCAAAGTTGCACCTGGGGTATCCGAGTGCGGGGCATGTGAGCACCTACTACCCCGATAGTCCGGGCATCACCAAGGAGGAGATATCCGGGGTGAGCGATTTCTTGGAGGGTAAGGGACTGTTGCCTGAGAATACGAGGGTGAGGAAGACGGCGGAGGGGTTTGAGGTGCTCATTGCGTCTGCGGAGCCGGATCCCAGGGCTGAGGATCGGGATCTGAAGGAGAGCGAGTGGACGACTGGGGATGGGAAGAAGATCAAGCTGGTTTTCGGGGACCACGTAAAAGAGATGGAGACGATTGCGGAGCACTTTGAGAAGGCGAGGGAGTATGCTGCGAACGAGACGCAGGCGAAGATGATGGAGCAGTACGCAAAGAGCTTCCGGACGGGGTCGCTGGAAGCCTTCAAGGAGAGTCAGCGGCTGTGGATCAAGGACAAGGGTCCTGAGGTCGAAGTCGACGTGGGCTTCATTGAGACCTACCGCGACCCTCACGGGATCCGTGGCGAATGGGAAGGCTTCGTGGCCATGGTGAACAAGGAGCGGACCAAGGCGTTTGGCAAGCTTGTAGAGTCGGCTCCCAAGCTCATCCCTCTCCTTCCCTGGAGCAAAGAGTTCGAGAAAGACACTTTCCTCAGCCCGGACTTTACCTCGCTCGAGGTGCTCACCTTCGCCGGCAGCGGCATCCCCGCCGGCATCAACATCCCCAATTACGACGACATACGCCAAAACCTAGGCTTCAAGAACGTCTCGCTAGGCAACGTGCTGAGCGCCAAAGCCCCCGACGAGCCTATCCCCTTCATCAAGGAGTCGGACCTCGCCCTGTACCGGAAATACCGAGACGCCGCCTTCGAAGTCCAAGTCGGCATCCACGAACTCCTAGGCCACGGCTGCGGCAAACTGCTCCAAGAGACCAGCCCCGGCGAATACAACTTCGACATCCACAACCCGCCCATCTCCCCCCTGACCGGCAAACCCATCACCTCGTGGTACAAGCCCGGCCAGACCTGGGGCAGCGTCTTCGGCTCCTTCGCCGCGTCCTACGAGGAGTGCCGCGCAGAGTGCGTCGCCATGGCCCTGAGCTGCGACTTCTCCGTCCTGCGCATCTTCGGCTTCGGCGACGGCACCCCGGACCTGGACTCGGAGGCCGGCGACATCCTGTACGCGGCGTACCTGTCCATGGCGCGCGCGGGCATCGCCGCCCTCGAGTTCTGGGACCCCAAGAGCCGGAAGTGGGGCCAGGCGCACATGCAGGCGCGCTTCTCCATCCTCCGCACCTTTCTCAACGCGGGCGTCGAGTTCGCCGAGCTCGAGTTCCAGGATAAAGAGCAGTTGTCCGATCTCACGATTCGCCTCGAGCGAAGCAAGATTCTCGAATTGGGTCGCCCCGCTGTGGAGGAGTATCTGCGGAAATTGCACATCTACAAGGCGACTGCCGATGTCGAGGCGGCCAAGCGCATGTACGACGAGATTACGGATGTGGAGCCGTTTTATGAGAATTATGTACGGCCGGCTGTGTTGAGGAAGAAGGTTCCCCGGAAGGTGTTTGTGCAGGCGAATACGGTGGAGAAGGACGGGGGGAAGGTCGAGTTGAGGGAGTATGAGGCTAGTGCCAAGGGCATGATTGAGAGCTTTGCTGATAGGACGTATGCGTGAGTTGGAGGGGGAGGTGCAAGGCCATGGTCGTGAAAGTGGGCATCTGGGAATGGATTTATCTTGTGAAGGATACCCAAAGCGCTTGGGATAAGGATGATTTCAAGCAGAATATTGCACATGCATTGAGATCCATCAAGCAGACAGGAAGCGAAATGATGATTTGAAAAGCCCTCCTCTTCCTCCTCGCCCTCACTGCCTCGTATCTAACCCGTATACACCCACAGCTCCTTTTCCCTGCATGCAAAGGAAAGAAGTCCATGTAGATACATGTACATGATTCACGTCGTGACGTCCTTGGTGACCACACAGGCACACTTATCCATCTGACGGCTTCCTTCTCTCCCCTCCCGTCACAAACCACCAGTAGGGCATGTAAAGTCGTATAGTTGCAGATTCGATGGATGAATACCAAGGAGGGCATAAGGACATCTCGAAGGGGGAAAGAAAAGGGGAGAAAACAAACTGCCCAAGTAAAGAGCAATCTCCCAAAGCAAAACACACAAGAAGGGGGTGAGAAACAAAAACTGAATTAAGGGGGTAAAGAAGCGAAAACGAACAAAAGACAGTTGAGCGTAGTGGCAATGGTGTATCGGGGTATAAACGTTCCTTAGCATAGCATGACGGATTGCGGCAAGACGAAAAGCAAACGACGACGACGATGATGCGGAGCAGGCGGTCATACACACATACATGATTGCATGTACTCCCGTCTCCCGCACCACAGACCTCTTCCCAGCAAGAAGAGAGACGTAAAGACAGTGAAGGAAGGGCGTGGGGACTCACAACCGCCTCAGAAGCAGAAGCAGTTCGACTTCCAAGAGAACCAAGCATTTCAGCTTCGCCTAGAAGCAGTTCAGTCCCCCCTTCTTCTTCTTCGTCTTCGACAGCGCCGACATCCGCGCCTCCAGTTGCGCCCTCTCCGCCTCGACTCTGAGCCGCATATTCCTCTCCTCTTCAAAGGCCTGCAGCGAGTGTCGGGCCATGCTGCGCTCCTTGCGCATGACTTCGAGCTCTTCTTCCAGGCTGGCGCACTTCTTCCGCCAGTTTTCAATGTCCTGCTTCGTCTTTTGACTCGAGGCTTCCAAGTCAGTGAGCGCGTCTTCCAATGTCGCGGTAAGCTGTTTTTCGGCAAACAGGTGCTTTTCGATAGTCCGGATACGCGCTTCCTGGTCTTCGACGAGCTGAGCCTGGGCGATGTCTTTGCTCTGGTGGCGGGAGGTGGGC
The DNA here is from genome assembly GCF_010094085.1 of Westerdykella ornata. Lineage (NCBI taxonomy): Eukaryota > Fungi > Ascomycota > Dothideomycetes > Pleosporales > Sporormiaceae > Westerdykella > Westerdykella ornata. The sequence goes on along the minus strand of NW_022986869.1, from coordinate 240,854 downwards.
GGTGACGGGGCGCTGGCCTGAGGAGGCGGACTGCCAGGAAGGGGAGGGAGAGGAATGGCAGGAGGCGGAGACGGCAGGGAAGTGTGAGAGGTGCTCTTCCGCAGATTGGAATTGTTCGAATTCGATCGTTGAAGAGACTCTCGTGGATCGACAGACTCACGATTCGAGTGTCTCTTTGCGTCCACAAGCTGCGACTGGCGTGTCTGTTAGCTGAGTAATCATGTGAAGAAGGGTTGATCTGGCTCACCTCCAATAGGGCAATCTTGATGCGAGACTCTTCCACTTCCTTCTCCAGATTCTCCTTCCGCTGAAGAGCTTCTTGCAGCTCCTGGCTGCGCTCCGTCTGAAGGGCAGAAAGACGATTGGCAGCAGCCTCGTGCTGGTCGTAATTCTGATTGAGCTGATCTTCCAGTTCCTGGACGAGACGCGAGCTCTTCCGCTCCTTTTGGCTTATCTTTTCCAGTTCTTTGATAGTTTCCGCGTTGATTATCTCCAACTCCTTAACGGTTCCCTTCAAAGTGGCGACAGTAGCTGTCGACTCTGACAGTTGGGTCCGCGCAGTCTGGAGCTCACCAATCGCTTCATCCATCTTAGCCATGAGCGAGGTTCTCTCCTCGGCCAGAGCCCGAATCTGTGATTCAACTTTCGACATGTCCGTTTCTTGGCTCAATGCGGATCCAATGCCTTTCAGTAACCCGTCGATATCCGCCCTGGCCTTGCTAAGGTCCTCTTCAAGCGCGTGCGTTGAGCTTTCTTTGGCGGCGAGCTCTGCGGTGAGTTTCTCCATCTCCATGACGTGCGACTGTTGCAGGGACTCCAGCCGTTGCTGATGAATGTCAAGGGCTGCCTTATGCTCCTCAACTTGGTTTTCCAGATTGGCAACAAGAGACCTATGCGTGGCCAGCTCCTTCTCGGTGAGCTCTCTCGCCTCAGCATCGGCTTCAACCTGTCTGATGATGCGAGCGTGAGACTCCTCCAGTTCAGCGAGACGAGCTGCATTCTCAATCGCAGTTGATCTGTGTTCGTCTACCTGGGCCTGCAGAGTCTGGACCAACTCCGCGTGCTGCAGTCTCTCCTTCTCAAGGAGTGCTTCGATTTCTACGCCCTTGGCACGCTCCAACTCGTTGATTCGCCAGGCATGGTCGGCTTCCAGAGTCTTGATGGCCGATTCAAGCTCGCTGACCGTCTGAAGGTGTTGCTTCTCTGCAGCTTTCGTGCTTTCGATGGCCTGCACGTGTTTAGACTGCCACAACCTAGCCTCCTCTTGGAGCTTCCTGATTTGTGCCTGTTGCAGATTCTCGCGCTCGGAAGCCTCGTCGCCGAGAGATTCGGCGGCCTCTCCAGATGCAGGAGACGTGACGGCATTGGCCAGCGTTGCGCTGTCCAAGGATGCCTTTAGGCTTGCGATCTCAGCTAGCAACTCCTGCTCCCGTTTCTCATGCGCCTCCTTAAGCTCCTTCATGTCTGCCTCGCTCTGCCTGATCTGATCCTGCATACTTGCAACAATTGAGATATCCAATGGTGAGGATGCTTTCAGACTGGATCGCTCCTTGGCAAGACCAGATATCAAGGTCATCTTTCCCTCCATCTCCTTCCTGACGGAAGCAAGCTCACCCTCGAGAGCTTGCACTCGTTCGGATCGCATGTGCAGCTCGGTCATAATCGCATTGAGGTTGATTTCGAAATTCTGGATGGTATCGGGTTGCTGCTCAAAGTTTTCGAGAGCCAGGTTACGTAGGGAGGCAAAGGCACGATTGGATCGATCGTTTGCGGACATCACGTTCTGGCTCGACTTCCGGCGGATGACGCGAGCCGTAGGCGAGGCAGGACGAGCCATTTGAGCCTTGGTCACCTCCGACTTCAACTCTTCCACATAGTCGAGGGTATCTTGGTGCTTCTCCTGGAGGTCTGTGTAACGATGGCTCAATTCAGCCACTCGTTGCTCCTTCTCGGCATTCAACAACTTCAACGTTTCCAATTCTCGAGCCAAAATAGACTCTGTGTGCGACAGGTCGAATGTAGATTCGGTTGGTGACTGCGGCAGGGGAATGTCTTCGGGAGACACTTCGTCATCAGGAACCTCAGTATTCTCCTCGATCTCGTCGCCAAGATTCGAGGTATTGCCAGATTGCACTGCTAAGGACAATTCCGCAGACAACGTACGCGAGGATGATGGTTGTCCATCCTCTCCCCTGAGTCCATTCACCCCCGCGTTCGCTAAAAAAGACGTCGGCCTTGAAGAAACCGAGATTGATGACCGCCGATGGCGCGCTTCATCTACTGCATCCTGAAGGGCAGCCAGGGTCCGCAGAGCTTCTTGATACTTGCTTTGAAGCCTGTCATAGTCTTCGAGTGTGCCCTCATGCTCTACCTTCAAATCAAAAAGCTCTTGAGTGACTGATTCCAGTTTGTCTTGCACGAACTTGGACTGAGCAGGACTTGCTGGTGTCTCGAGAGCCTCGTCAGCTGGTAGATCTCTGGATACAACAAGGGTGTTGTGCGCATCACCGCGACCCTCATGACCCCCGGCTACAAATGCAGCGCTTGGGTCTGAGGCCCCCGCCGTTGTAGGCCTCTCTGCGTCATTTTCTTCCGCAATGGCATCGATATTGGTGTTGAATTGCCTGGGACCGTTGCTTGCCGATTGAGCGTCCACGATTGAATCACTAAGCTTTTTGGCGTGCCCATTGACGACTGGCTCGTCGCCTTTGGCATCAGCCTGTCGGATATTGTCGAGCTCGTATAACAAGTTGTCCAGCTTTCCGATACTGCGTTGACGTTCCACAACATGTTTCAGCCGCTCGATTTCTCGCTGCATGAGATCCACCTCTTGCTCGTTCTCCGCAAGGCGCTCCTCCAGGGTAGAGATGTATTCCTCGGCGCTAGCCTCGTTCTCCCTGGCTTTCTGCAGTTTCTCGCGCAGCTCTATTATCATGGTGTCGTTCCTTTCAATACCCGAGGCGGAGCTATCGATCTGTGCCTCCAGAGACTTCACGTAGTCCTCATTGCTGGCTTCGCGATCCATTGCTTTTTGTAGTCGGGATTGCAGCTGTTGAGCCTGGCTTTCCAGAAAAGCGATACGCGTCTCCTTCTCCAGCAACTCGCTCTCATTCGCGGAGAGGGAGGAGCGGGTATTCGTGAGGGATGACTCCAGACTCTGGATCGTCTTCTCATATTCAAGGACGACAGACTCGACGGCCTCGGCGAATGAGTTGGACCGCTTCAGTCGCTCAAGTGCGGAATCGCCGATAGCATCCTTGAGCATCGGCGTCTCCGCCGAATCGCTGTCACGAGCTTTTGTGATTTCCGAGATCAACTTCGCGTGCCTTGCACTGAGGGCGTTATAATTCTCCTGGATATCAAGCAGCTGATTGTGCAACTCGAGTTCCCGCTCCTGCTGCCTTTCAGCTCTCTCCTGCGGTGCACCCTTCTTGCGTTCCGTCCTTTCCGAGATTCTGATTTGATCCCGGAGGAATTGGACTTCGGCACGTAGTCGATCGATAATGGCTTGCTTGTCGCTGTCGTCGTGCACCTGCTGGATTTGCGGCTTGATCTGGATGGCTCGCGCTCGTTGCGCATACTGGACGGTGTTCAATGTTTCACTCAGGTGAAATTCGGCGGGGTTGACGCAGGCAATCATGTAGGTTATGGCATTTCCGCCCAGTGAATCCTGCAGCAAGCGGGTGAGTTTCGAATCGCGGTACGAGACGTACGACCCATGTGACCGGGAAGAGAGCTGGGAGATGACCTTGCCCAAGCTAGCAAGGCCGGCATTAATGGAGATTCCTTCCTTTGCCCTTTCCCCCTGCGCCTGAGTGTTTTTCAAGCGCTCGCTTCCGGCAAGGTCGACAAAGTGCAGCTTGCTGTCCACTGTCACCCAGTTCTCGCTCCCACCGGACATGGCCTCGATGGGGACTGACATACGCTTGTCGCGTTTCGTCAGCGGCGCTGTTGAGCTCTTCTTCTGCACCAAGTTCAAGCTGAAGACGGCATGCGAGCGGGAGGACTTTGCATTCACGGCCGTAGCGTCGGTCTGACGAATGGAGGAACCAAAGTTCAGCGCGTTGAGAAGATCTTCGATGGAATTGATTGGCATCTGCGTGAGACCCGTGAGGAGAATGCGGCCTTTGGGGTCTTCGCGAATAGCGACGGCGGGGCGCTCGTGCGCTGCGGTGGACTCGGGAAGGAGCAGGTCGCGCAGTTGCTCATTGTAAATCTGGGACGGTGAGCGAGGAGTTGCACACAGGAGAGAGTCGACTTACTTCGACATAGGTAGCCTTGAGCTGCCAATTCTTATTCAACGAGGTCTTTGCTAGGGGCATGCCGATGCCAGAGATGCGTGATGGAGGCTTTATGCCGGGCCCTGAGGGACGGGCGGGACTGGAGCCATCGAGCTTCTCGAACAACAGTGCGGCTGCCCGAGGAATGATGCCTAGTTTCTGTGAGTGGATTTTGTCTTATGCCAGCAGAGTAATATAGGGCGCGCCTACCCATGACTTTCTCGTCCCCTTGGTCTCGCGGGCCTGTGGTGCCCATTGTATAGGACTTTCCGGCGCCGGACTGGCCGTAGGCGAGGATAGACACATTGTAACCCTGAACAAAAGAAGTGACGCTGTCTGCAACGTATTCAAATATGCCCTCTTGGTCTACATCCTCTCCGAAGACGCGATCGAAGACGAATGTCTTGCGGCCTCCTGCGGCATCTACCACCAAACTGGAGCTTGTGGAAACATGGCAGGTGGAGCCGCGAAAGCGTTGAGGGACGAGGTCAAAGCCGGGATCTCCGTTCTTGAGCGGAGGACGTACGCGGACGGCTGTGGGCGGCAGAGGTTAGCTTTTCGAGGCTCTCGAGGCAGCTTGGCTTTGTGTGTAAACATACCGACTTTGACAGCGGTACGCGAGTCCTCGTCGGAGGCGCGACTGCCACCGCCGGCTCTACTGCTCATGCTCATCCGGCTGGAGCTTCGGTTTGGGCGGATCATGGCACTGAGGGGTCGCGGGACAGAGGCCGCAGCTGGAGATCCAGGAGGTGAAGCCATTGTTCGGGCCGCTCACGGGAGCTCCCTGAGTATGTGGTAGGGCCGTGCGCGGCGTGCAATGCGGCGAGGGACGACGTTTGGGAGTCGAGCGAGTGTTAGAGCCGTAGAGGCAGTCGAGGATATAGTATGCGGAGGCTCTAGGCCCTGGTCGTCATGCGAATGGGGTCGGGTGGAGTTTGCAATGGTTGGCGCAGCGGGAGAAACGGTGAGGGAGGGCGCGATTTAGCCAGAGAGCTTCATCCAGAAAACGCGACAGCGACGCAGCGGAGGCGAAATGCGGGGAGGCAGTCCAGCGGAGGAAATGGGTGGGGAGGGGAAGTGAATAATAATGGGTGAATGGGGGTGTCGTGGGTGTAGGTGGTTTTTTTCCACAGCGCAGACGAGAGAGAAGATGGGGATGGGCGGAGCGATCCAGGGACTCCCGCACCTGGCACCAGCAGACGCGCCCCTGGACTGGCTGCCGAGGCGGGTGCAACCAAGCCAGGGCCCGGCACCTGGGCAACATTGAAACTTCAAGGCACGCTTTCACCTCTGCGGTTCGCCCGCCGATGTCAACTCTCAGGTCGACTCTCGCCACGCCCGGGGCAGCCTGTCGCCAGTGCCAGTGTGTGCTTCCAAGGTTTGTGTCGTGCTGAAGTGCTCCTCCTGCGTCGCCCATGGCAGCATCTATCTATTATTGTGTCTCCTTTTCCTCTGTTCAGGCACTGGAACCCCTATTCCAGCAGCGGTGAATGTACGCGAACACCAGAGGTGCAACAAGAGCAGCAACACTTTGATGGACAAGAGCTGGAAGAAGCAAAGAGTGCATCGGAGTATCGTACGATCCAGTCCCTAACACTCTGCTGCGTCCTGGTCCCCATACCCACCAGTTAAAGCACTTGCATGGAGTGGCCTTGCCGAGTAAAAAAGGGGCATACTTTAGTGCCCGTAGTCGTCTGCTTCTAGAGACTGCCCCTTCGACGCTGGACTGCGCCATGTTTCCCGTATGGCATCAGAATTGGCAGATCATTCATGCTCTTGCATCGACACAAGGTTTGCCTGCCAAATCCCCTTTGTCTTCTCTTCGTCTGTCTCTTCATGGGAGATTACCGTTCATGCCGTCTGGAGCATCAGACGTGGTCTGTGCGTATCCCATCAACTGACCTCCGTCACCTCACATCAACGAACCCCACCTCTAAGGCCAGCCCTATTGCCGTATATTCGGATGGCGTCTCTTCGTCCGATGAGGCATAACGGCCTCACTTCCCTTTCCATCTGCTCCATCACAAGTCTCAAGGTTTTTATACTACAGAACCCCCTTCGCCTTCAATACCCGAGTCACCGCTCCGTCACGAATACCCAGGATTATTACCTGACAACTCTTTCCCTTGATCATGCGCTTCATGCCATTGGGCTAATGGCCCTACTCTCCGATCATCTACCTTGTCAATTCCTTGAGAGATACCACGGGGTGCCCTCGTTACTGGAAAGCTTCGGAAGCACTCGACCAAGAAGGAACACCCAGATATGCAGGCGACCATGTCTTCACACAGCAGTAGGCTGAAGCGATATCTAGCCCAACTTACGGAGTACGGAGTACTGAATGTCAAGCTCGCCAAAGCACTCGAGGAGTACTACTACCCCACCCATCACTAGTCCACTGCTCTGCCCTTCGCCTTCTTGCTCGCAGGACTATTCGTCCATCATGATGCCCCGCTCAGATTTACCCGCTCGCCAACGACTTTACACGGCGCATCCCGCAAACTTTACATCTCTCCGTTCCAACTTCGGGCTCGTGTTCCAGCAGAATTGCGGGGGAATACGGACCCTCTACGTCCAGGCACACGCCTATCGATTAGGACCCGCATACCCTCTGCTGCTCTGACCGCACCTTCAACTGCACTTCGGATCCTTACACCGGTCGTCGAGTTTTCTCTCTGTAGGCTATACATGACCTGCAGGAACGTGTGACCCGAGTCAAGTCTTGCATGTCGCCAGCCGATCATGAACGGAGCAACACCAAATCCAGCAAGTTTCGTTTCGAAGATCTACCTATGGCCCAACGCTTTGTTTCATCACGCACACGATCCTCATGACCACGCGAGTGACGCGATTGCCATGCATGCAGCTACATCTCCCAATGCGTTCTGGTCGGCTATGCAGAGTACCTCAGATCCACAGCTTGCCATTGTCATGCCGTTGACCATGTTCTGTTGAGTCTGCCAGACCGCCTTTCGGCCCTCTTCTCAAGTTATCCTTATCCAACTGCAACTGTAATGCGCAGACACGTCTACACAGCACTAATTTGGCTCGTCTAGGTGCTTCTGTTCATACCAAGAATCATTCTAGTCTAGACGCGCAACATGAGGCAATAGATCTCCGTTGCGATTTCAGCGATCTCTGCGTTGCGGTCGCTCGAAGCCCACGGTATACAGAGCTTTCCATCCTTTCACCTGCTGTCCTTTCTGCTCTCCCGTTTCTTCTTATACCTATTCCTGCTCTGTGCCGTCTGCTTCATGTCCATATACATAGCAGTGACTCTACTCTTCACCGAACTATCCTCGCTTTCCAGTTCGTCTCCTCCCGACACTCAATTTCAATTATCCGTACAATCACCTTCCTCGGAAGAAAAAGCGAATTCGTCTCTCCTCTCGATACCACGACGTCAAAAGCTCAACCGAGTGTCCGGAGCCGAGAGTGGAGGGCGGCATTGACGATCAGGCACTTCATGTATAACGTAGCAGCTATTGCATAGTGGCGTCGGCTATCTGGTATGCATAACGAAGCGGCGAAACATCATGGATAACAGAAACATTCAGGCGGCGTTAATAACACGATTAGTTGAATTCGAGACCATGGGCACTCGTATCCGCAGGCGTTTGACGGTTTTAGAGGATGTGCACAGGTTTGACCGTTCTGATAGAACTTTTCTGGTAAAATGATTTGACTGCCGAGGAATGTCATGCGTGTTCCTACCGTCTTATTACCACCCGTAGACTCTTTCGAATAGGCATGACTACTACTCTCCTTGGTCGCCGCACTTTTGCTTCTTCATTGACCGCTGGCCTAGGCTTTCTGACTGTGTATAGAGCACCAGAAGCCGTAACGCACGAGAGCGTCAAATCCCTTATCAGTTGTAGCATTTTTTAATCCTTTGGTGAAACAGAATCCGTAAAGAAGTTTCAAGCAACAACAGAGTTTGATATATGGCCCTCGTCAGGCTACAGCATGAATATCGCTCATCTTGCTGAAAGGATTGACCTGATTGTGCTCCGTTCAAGGCATCTACATGGCCATATTTCACACCAGCATTAAGTCCTCATCTAGCTACAACCGGAATAAGTTCAAACCACGTTGACTACACTGGTACTTACCCACCTACCACCGAGCGAAAACATAATCAATCTTAATTCCATCTCACTCCTTCCAGGTACACTACCGCCACGCAGTCGACACCAGGTAGAAGAGATTCAATTCCGTTTTAGAAGCACTACTACTGCCTGAAAACCATAATCGCAAGTCTCTCCTTGCTTCCTTAAACCACACTTTCTCCTTTCAACTGATAATCGCCCCACTTCCCTAAAACCCATGCTATTACGGTACTCTCGCTGCGAACCGCTAGCAGCTGGGTACCGCATCCCCGTCTGCAGCGCCGACAACAACATCACAATCCTCCCTATGCTCTTTTATTATCCTTAAAATAATCAACCTCTCGAAACCCATGGTCCACATCTTCCAATTCACGTCCTTCGTACTCCATACTTGGGGTAACGCAGACGGCCCGGAGTCGGTAATTAGAAAAAGCAAAACAGCGCCAACACGACATGAAACACCAACGCCTAGAAGAAAAAAAGAAAAAAGAAAACAAACGAAAAAGAAGCAGTGCTTGGAGCGTCCTCTTCCATCCAATACATCGTGCATGCATGTGTGGTTGCGGCGTAGATACTCACCGGTAGAGCGCCGGCCATCCATCGCTTGCGAGCCGAACCGCCTCGCGGTGTTGGGTGGGTGTGCTCGATCCACAACGGTTACGGTTACGGCGAACGACGGTAACGGACGCGGAATCAAAGGTGCGGAGTCACCGATGAGGGTAGGGCGTAGTTGGATTTCTTTTTTCCTTTTTTTAATAACTATGTATTTTTGTTTTGCTTTTCCCAAGGCTGTCCTACCTACCACTACGCCTTGTGTGTATTACTGGGTTACATGGTAGACTAGGTTTCCTGACTCGTGGGAGGTGCATATGCGCATGCGGGATGCTGGATAGGGAAGGGCTGGGGATATATCGAGGCGTTGGATATAGCTGCTTGTAGTACGGTGTAGTCGGGATGACGGTTTGGGTGCGTGGTTCCTATTCGCGGCTAAGCTGGTGCTCGCTGGGAGCGAAAAAAAAGGAAAGTGAGGGGGTATAATATAGAGACTATAGTTCTGATATCGTACTGTACCATTCGTCAATATCGAGCAATGCGCTCGGAAAATAAGAAGAAGAATTAAAAATTGTTTTCGAGTATTGGTATACGGCAAGGAGTACAGCTACAGTATACACGGTATACCAATCAAAGGCACACAATCCTTACATTTAGACTCCAATACCAATGCACTAGATAGTACCGCCTAGATCCCGCTTCAGCACATCTAGTATTTTCTTCTCGTCTACTTCTTCCTCGCCCGTCAGGCCGGGCATACCGCTCCCATCGTCCACTCCTCCGTCTCCTACTCCCACCTGCCCCTTCACTGCTCCTAGTACCTTGACTAGTTCTTTCTCTTCCCCTGCGTCCTTGGTAAGATACTCCTCCTCCAACATAAATTCTCCCGCAGGTGGTGATGCGGTGGAGAAGACGTAGATAGTGGGAAACTCGAGGATCGTCCGGCCCTGCAGTAGAGTAGAAAGGGAGAGTGAGGGGTCGAGCGGGATGAGGACGGGATTGGGGTGGCGGGACAGGGGCCGGTGGAGGAAGAAGTAGAGGGATGGGGAGTCGGAGTCTGTTGCTGTTTCTTGTCGTTGTGGTTGTTGTGGTTGCTGAGTTTGTGACAGCTGCGATGATGGGCCCTGCTCCAAGGAAGCCGTCGTAGAAGCTGATGGTTCTGTTGCGTTCGGGTCTCCAGAGTTCGTTGTGATTTCCGCTGCAGGAATATCTGGGGTGTCGTCATCTGGTTTTGCCGGCGATGCTTCGGGTACTATCTCCTCGTCACGGCTCATTGCCAGGCTCACAGTGTCCTCAGGGCATCGGCCCTCAATCTCTTTGGAGGCAAGGGCTCTTTGCCGTTTCACGTCGCCATTTGCGTCGGTTTCGGGACCTGTAGTCGTTTGGGCTGAGGTTTGGTTCTGATCTCCAACATCCAGCTTCCTCTTCTTTTCTCTCCTTGGGTTAAAGAGGTATTGATATACCTGCACGAGAGGCTGTGTCTCGGGCACTTCGCGGACCGAACGTGTCTTGTCCGGAAATATCCACTCAACCGTCCATATGATATTCTTCCTTCACAATCACAGTTAGCACTGCAGCAGACTTCAGTAAATCTAACAAATCCATACATACCTCTTATTGCGGTGCGAGGTATTCTCTCTCTGCCTACTCAGCCCCTTGGGCGCCTGGATCAACGTCACACCCGCCCTCTCCAAATCCTTCGGATGCAACCCCGCCTTCTTCGACTTGGAGAAATACACATTCCCCGTTGCCTCTCCCTCAACCGTCCCGTCGATCCCCCTCTGACTCACCTCCTGCTCGACCCGTTCCAACTTCCTCTCTATCCCGGTGAGGAAGTTGAAGTCGTGGTCGATGCCGGCTGGAGTGGCGAGTTGGGATTTCTTGACGAAGGCGGTGGGGTCCCGCTTCCCGCTGCACTGCGCCCATTGCTGGTGTCTCTTGTAGCACGGGAGAGAGCAGGTGCGGGCGGAGCAGCCGGGACAGCGGTATTTGAACTTTTGGGCGTTGCTGGGTAGGTCAGATGATGTGCGGTTGAGAGAGAGGGTAGGGGAGGAATTATGGAGAAGGCAAATATGGAAGCGTTTGGGAATACGATAAAACATACCAAATGCTGCAGAGGTCGCTGAGCAGTGTTTCATCCGCCATTATTATTATTTAGTGGATATATCGGGTATTTCAAGTTGCTGGCGCGAGATTGCAAATTCTGTTTGGTTTGGGGATTAAGACGGGAATATATCGCAGTCGAAGTCAAAATATGAGCAGAATATCGTATGTGCAGCTCTCAAAGATAATGTTTAGTTAGGGAGGCATGGTACTAGTATTGCTAGAAATCGAGACTAGAGTTCGAATTGTATCTGCAGGCGGGGACCAGCCAAGTTGATGCCAAGCCGTATCACGTGAAATGGCTTGGCAATCTCCACATCAGAACACTGACGACCTTTAACATGTCTCAACACTCCCCACCGCTCGACGGCCGCTCGAAGCTTGGGAGCCTCAAACAATGCGAGTTGACTGACAATGCAGAAGAGAGAGTTGACTTGTTGCCAGACACCTGACAGCTTGATGAGATGGCATTATACATAACGGGTTTGCCGTGCACCTCCTCGGTCGTTTAGTACAAAATCAGGCTAGGACGACGCCGCGTCGTCCGCCTCGGGTCCGGGCGCCGCTGCAGAGATTCGATTTCGATGTGTGGAGAAGCCATATTGCATGCAGATGTGCATGGTTGGATCTCTCTTCTGTGCGGAGAATCTTGATGTTCTCGTTCGGTGGCACAAACAAGAGACGGGTCTTCAGTTTCATCAGGTCTCCCTAACTTTGTCAGGTTATTTTCAGACCCACGCTCCCAAGCCCCAGACCTGCTTCAAAAATTCCGATGGTCCCGTAACCATGATCGCCGCCGTTGGATGCTTTCTGGGATCCTGTGTTTAATAAGTACACTCGCCGCTCCGGCTCTCCCTTGCTGGCTGCATGAGGGTGGCAGATGTCGATTACTTTTCTCGAGGACTATTCTGAGAGCACGGAAACCGCCACATGATGTGCGCCATTATGACGACGAGGAGGATACGAAGAAGAAAGAAGTCTGATGTCGCAAATGTCGCCGGAGAGTCGTTACTCGCAGCTTGCAACAACCCGTGGCAGCCAGGACCAAGGTGATTTGATGAGGCCCCGCTCGAGAAATGGGCGGAAGCGCGTTCCTGAGTGATAGTCAGGGGCGGCTCTCGTTTGAGCTGGCTCCTCCTGTTCACGAGTGGGCTGCAGCCCGCACGGCCCAGGAACTGAACAAGGGAGGTCGGCACACTGCAGATGGCCTGGCTCATCCACGGCTCCCACTCCTGCACCATGCACAAGAACTTAGAGCCTTCACACTGATTGCACGCCGCTTTGTTTACCAGACGTCCCAACAAGCCAGAGAAAAGTCGACGCTGAAGACTCGTATTATTGCGGAGCCTCTGACCTGAAACCGTCCCTCGTCGGGGGCACCTGCTTTCCGGTCGGAGCAGCCGCAAGTTGGGGATGCTCACTGCTGCTGTGTCAGAAGAAATCATTTGTTCGAGTCGATGGACCAAGGAAACGGTGCTGGGACGCGGGCGTGTATCCCACTGTGGAAAAAGAACGGTGGCCCATACGACTCGGTCTCGCGCCTCCTCATCACCTCACACGGCCCGCCCAACGCAATTTGGCCGTCTGCATAACTGTTGGTTTCGCGTCCCGAAGGTTGGCAGTCTGCTGCGAGGGACCAAGAGGCACGCTCCGCGTCGATATTGGAGGTCAGTCACAGACATACTGAAGGTACAGTACCTACATAGACAGTACAGTAGTGCCCGCCGTGCATGCCCAATACTCCCCAGCAAGGCACCGTAACCCAGGAGCACTCCGTACACAGTACGGCGTACCTAAGAGCAAACTCATGCAGGAATAATAATGTGCATCCAGATTCTCTGACGACTATCTCGTCCGTCCGCCTTCGCCAACGCTCCACCACCGGCGCTCGTGGGCTTGGGATGCTCCACGATTCAACACCCCATCAGCATCCAGGGCTGGCCCCTTGTCCTTACGCGGATTGGCAAGGAACAAGGGCCTCATTTCCTGTGTTACCGAGTCTTGCGAAAACCCACACGGTCCACCTCTGGGCACACTCCCCCCAAGCCCTCCCTGCATGGCGCCACTTCGGGGTGTGCCAGGGGTCCCACTCCCCAAGCTCCCAAAAGCTCTCCGAGCTCTTTGGCACCGACCCTCCACCTTCCACGCCGCACGGCCGGACGGTCCTTGCCGCACCCTCACCCAAAAGGAACTCCCCATCCCGCCCTTCACTTCCGCTCCTTTCCCTTGCTGCGACAACTCCCTCGCTGCAGTCTGCCACTCTCGCGCGCCAAGGGCATCAATCTCAAGTACTTGCTTCCTAAGCACTCGTTGTGTGAAGCCTGTCCTCACCGTCTGCCGTCTGCCCCTATTCCCTCCCTTCGCTCCCTACGCCCTCTTTCGAATGTTCGTCTCTTCGTCGTAGCGCGCGTTTCAATTGCCTCGTAGCTCTACGATTCCCGTCCTCCGCATAGCCGCCTCCATCGCAAACGCACCATCGACTTCACTTCTCGAGAATGGCTCCGTCCCTCAGCCTCCGCCCTCGTACTAGCGATCGGCCCTCCACCAGCCAGGGCGACCATAGCCTCATCATTCCCAGCCGGACCTCTTCCCTTCACTCGAGGATCACGCAGCCGCTCCCTTCAACGCTGAACATCAAGCAAGGCCAGAGGGGTCCCAAGACATTGACCCACGCTTACATGGTATGCGGTGTGGGCAGGGAGCCTTCGCAATGGGTCAAGGCACCGCCGCCGAGCCAGGGCAAGATTGGCCATATGAAGGGTGCTGTCGGCGCCTTCTGGCTGCCGGAGATTCTGGGAAGCAGCCCCAGGCTGGAGCAGGACAATGAAATTGCCCGGTCTCTGCACGCCGCCATGCGGGTGAGCATACCATGCACACCAGAGAGAATGGCGTTGATGCTAACGAGGATTGCAGGCGTGTTTCCCTCACGATGTCGAAATCTGCACGGGCAGGACCCAACCGCATTGTGTTCATCATTCTTTCGTTTTGCAGCAGGATTCTTCCCATACCCTGTACGGCATTGCTCTGCGCGTCTGGTCGCGAGCCGACGAGAAGAGGGCCGAAACCATTCGTGAGCTTCGCAAGCGCATCGAGCCTGACTTCTTCGATAACCCCGAGGAAACCTATTGGATCCCCTATTGCTTAAGCTTCCTCTCGCGCTATCCCCTCTACAACCTCCTAGGTGATTACCTCCGAGGCATGTGGATTCACTGGAACAAGGCCACCAATCTGTTCCACGCTGAGGAGGTATCGAGGATCCTGAGCTTCCCTGCCCCGCGTCTCAACGACCTGGTGCGAATCGACATGAAGGACTACGCATTGTGCTACCAGTTCCCCTCTTCTCCAACAGGATTCCAGAACTTCGCCATGTGGCCCCTGTTTTCCTGTCTCTCGATTCCCAACATAGTCGGTGTCATCGAAGCAGCCGTTTCTCCCACCCGGAGAATCATCTTCGTCAGCCACTATCCAGCCATGCTCACCATCGCGGCTGAAACTGTGCGCTTCTGCGTCCGTGTGTACGAGTGGAGCGGACTGTATGTTCCCGTGGTTCATGCACGCCACGTCAAGGATCTTGTCGAGGAACCGGGCCCTTATATCCTTGGTGTAACCTCCGAGTGCAAGTCGCTCTTCACGGCTCCCACGGACGCTCTCGTCGTCGACCTGGACCGCAACTTCGTTCTGACATCCAGCCCGCCGAGTGTTCTTACCGCTGGCCAGAGGACGAAAATGATCACCCGTCTTACTCAGGCGCTGAATAGTGAGGTGGCGCCTACAGGCGTTCCACAACATCTGCGATCAGCCTACGGAGGCGGCAAACTGATACCAGCTGGTCAAATCATTGTGATGCGTGGTGAGGTGGAGAGCATCCAAGATCCCGACTGGTGGAACCAGGATGCAGTCATGGCCGTCATGGACCACGTGTGCGAGAAATTGGTAAGCCCCACGTTTGACGCGAGTTTCGTGTGCCGTTCTGACATCGTACAACAGGGTCGTAATACGGGAATGAAGGCAGTGTTCGGCGGTTCTGTCAAGAAGCCCCTGATGACCAAGGTCTCGATGCGTCACCTGAATGAGATTGTCAGGGAACGCAACCAGTACTCGCGTGACGCCATGGAAGCCTGGCAGGACTTCATCAATCTCAAGGGTCGCATGGACACGGAATTGTCCAAGGTCACCAAGAGGAACAACTTCCTGGTCGAGGAGCTGGAGAGCTGGAAGCAGCAGTTCCTCAAGTTCCAGGCCTTCGCCGAACAGCTCACCAAGGAGACCCAAGAGCTCAAGGTCAAGATTGAGAACCATAAGAGGGAGAATCGTCGTCTTACTAGCCTCATTGACCAGCAGAAGGACGATGCCGCTCGTCTTACCGTCCGCCTCTCCGGCACAGAGAAGCAGCGTGATGATGCATTGGAGGCACTCGTTCTCCAGCAAGAGATTGCGGAAGAATTGGAACGCGAGAGGAAGAGGAACAAGAAGGAGATCGCTGCCCTTCAACACACTCAGCAAGGGCTCATCCGCCAGCGTGATGAGGCGCAACGTGTCGTTCTGCACCTTCGCGCTTTGATCGAAGGCCAAACTCACCACATGGAGCACATCGTGAAATCGCTCAATAGCCCGGACTTCGCCAACTTCATCGAGGAGGAATTCCAAGATGTGCCCGAAGAGGACGAAGATCATGTGGAGGAGAGCATCGCTGCAGGGAAGGCAAAGTCCCAAGCCGGCACCATCCGTGGTGCTGATGGTCTTGTCGAGCGGAACGAGTCGAGAGCCAGCACGGTGGACGGGAAGCACCTGGACGGTGAGGATGTCACTCCAGACATGGAAAGCCGCCTGCTGCACAGCCCAGTTGGCCGCAATTCGAAGCGGTACTCGAATCTGTCCCTGGTCGACGTTGCCGATCGCCACCTGCGCGACAAGACTGATGCGATCGCGTACATCATCCGAAACATCTCGGAGCAATGCGCCGCAGCTGTGGAAGGCCTTCAGCTGGCCCAGCAAGCGGACACAGAGGACGGCGATAACGAAAGTGAGCGCAGAGCCAGCGTCGCTCTCTCTTCCACTGCCGACGGGCGTCCTGTCTCCACTCAAAGTAGCGACTATGGCGAAGATGACATGAGTCTACGACCTGGGCGCCACTCGAGCATTCCTCCTACTCCAGACCTCACCCATCGGTCCAGCACGTCCATGTCCATGGCCAGTGCGTCCACAACGCCAGACCGGTATAGCCTTCAGCATCGGGCACATGACGACGGCTCCGGAGTTCCCACTCGCATTGTTGAGCATGATGATGAAGATCTGGCTGCAGAGATGCACTCTGATATGGTCCCCGTGTCCAAATACGCCCAGCCATTGTCGCAACCTACTCAACAGACGCGCGCAGTGCAGTAGTGGTGCCATGATCCCCTTGCGCTGTCGGTTGTTGCCATTGTTGTACTTGGACATTCCTTTCTTCGCCTCTGATATGTCTTACTGAATCGAGCTTGGTTTCGGTGTTACGGATATACCTCACGTTTCCTTGAGTCTTCAAAGGCGCTTTTGTTGTTTTCCTTTTCCCTTCTCACCATCTCACCTGGATTGTCGAAGGATCGTGCCGGACGTCCCGGGAACGGACGAGGCTGCAGAGGAAGAGACAAGCTGCTTGCTTGAACCGGTCTGGCCTGGCGGGCTGACACAGCGCAGGACCGTTTTTGCGTGAGGAGTGGTCGTGGTCTGCCCTTCACCGTCTGTTGCGCCGTGTCGGGGGCCGGCCTCCATGCCTGTAACTATCTATCTTTTATGTAAACTTTGGATATAATACCAATTTCCTTTTGTGTTTTTGGAGTAACACTGCGCGGGGATTTGTTGGCCCGAACTTGCCATAGTATAGTATACGGAGTACACAGGTGGTGTGGCACCGACGCTAAAAGGTGACGGATCACAGCACGCCATCCGCCCGAATGGGCTAGTCCAGGGGCTTAGCTGTCCAAAAATGGAACTCCTCTATCGACTTCGAATATCGCGGTCCGCAGCCGCAGGCCTTTAACGAAAAGCTCCCATAGTGTTTTCTGTTGCATGAGCTGACGGTTGGGCTGTGCATCCGGGGTCCGATGCTTGTTTAAGGAGAAGCTTTTTCTCTGAGTTCTTGTACACCACTGCAAGGCAAAACAACGTCGTTTTATGTATGGGTGTGGTCTGACGAGGACCGTCTTCCAGCCATTAGCTTTTCCTCTCTCGTTTTTCTAGGTCTGCATTCGTTCTGTGTTCTGTACAGAGTAGTTTCTCCTTCTTATCTGTCGACCACGATTTTTGTCTTCTTCCTCTCGTTATAGCAGAGCATGGTGTTCTCAATATCCTATATCCTTCCCCTCTCCCTCTCCCTCCTTCTACATTCCCACCCTGCCCTTTCGGCGTACACCAGCACAACCGACAACTCGGACGTCCACGACCCATCCAAATCCTGCTCCTGCTACGTCATATCCTCTGATTCTTCTTCACCCTCCTCCTCCTCCTCCACCACCACCCCAACCTACTTCCTCCACCACCGCTTCTTCGACTTCCGCAACCTCGCCGACGGCCAACCAGGGAAATACGTGTCGGACCCACCCCTCCTCAACAGCACCCAAGACAACGGCACCGAATCCGTCTGGTCCCCCGACGTCCTCGACACGGACGCATGGACCACCGACTGGGCCATCCAAAACTGGAGCAAACCCTCGTCGGACAAATTCCCCGTGCGAATGGTCAACTCGCCCGCAAACATCTACATCTCGCAGGACCCCTCAAACGTGTCCGACGCCTCGACGTGGCTCACGCTGCGCACCTCGCGCCTCGACGACTTCCAGTCGGCCGCCGAGATGGAGAGCACGCAGAAGAACGTGCTGTTCGCGAGTCTGAGGATGTATGCGCGGGTTCGGGGGGATCGGGGGGCGGTGGCGGGGTTCTTCTCCTTTTATAACGACACGAATGAGTCCGATGTCGAGATCCTGACGCGGGATCCCAGGGATAGGATAAGGTATACGAATCAGCCTGCGGTAGATGATGAGGGGGACGAGGTACCTGGGGCGTCGGTTGCGGTGTCGGGGTTAGGGTCGTGGACGGAGTGGGCGGAGCATCGGATCGATTGGGTTGAGGGGAGGAGTTTTTGGTTCAGGGATGGGAGGAAAGTGGCGGAGAATACGTACAGTGTGCCTAGTGTGCCGAGTTATCTGGTGCTGAATATGTGGGGGGATGGCGGGGAGTGGAGTGGGGAGATGGAGGTGGGTGGGAGTGCGGTGTTGGAGGTGAGGTGGATTGAGATGGTGTTTAATACGAGTGGGCCGGTTGAGGGGGTGGATGGTGGGGACGACGGGAGTAGGAGGAGGAAAAGGGGGGAAGGGGGTGGGAAGGACGGGTGTAAGGTTGTGTGTAAAGTGGATGGGGTCAAGACGGCGGGGTCGCCCGAGGTGGTGAGTTGGGCGGTGAAGGCGACAGTTTCGTGGTGGGTAGGTGTGGGAGTCGGGCTTGGGTGGTTTGCTTTGGCGCTGGGGTTCTGAGCAGCTCCTTTACTTCTCTATCACGGATAATGATATTGGCAGGGGGTATTGTACAAAGTGAACATATGACTGGTTCCTGGATATGGATTGCGCCCCGGCGTTGCGAACATCGAGTGCGATAGCTCACTTCATCAATGTATTAGAACAATTGATGGAATATTCAATACTCTTGACTAGTCGCTGGCCTGAAGTTCCGTTTTGACTGTTAACTTCCAAGAGTCATAGTGCTAGGTTTATGGTCGAAATTCAAAGATCATCAAAGTTTCCGATGCCTGAGGAAAAGCTTCCTTCGTCTAGTTGTAGGCAAAAGTTTCGGCGCGTTTCCTTCCTGATCTGCTTGGCCATGCTCTTTAACGATTTCCAGCCGATCGAGTACTTGGTTATTGTTGACATTGTTGTCGTCTTTGCCTTTGAGGTAGAGGAGCGATACGTGGTCGCGGCTTCTTGGGACAGCATTGTGCGTAGGAGACTCGAGTAGCTTCCGGCCTCATCGCTTTTGACAGCTCTCGGCCTTTCCCCAAGTGGATTTTCTTTCCAGCTCTGGTGTTGTTGGTGGTTTGCATCGTCAGTACTAGCAGCTAAACACGCGATACTACGTTCAGCTCGCCATAGAAGCTCCAAGCTAATCTCCGACACAATCTGGATTTGCAGGCTGCGATGTCTCGACAGGGAGAACCCGTCCAAGGTAACTCCGGGAAGAGCACTCGGGAGAATCGCGTTCGCTATATTTCCGACATAACCACCTTGATATCCGTCTAACATGTGGCGACATGGAGCGTTCGAGAACAACTCTTCCTGTCTCAAAGTGAGGGTATGAAGGGCAGAGAGAGTCGTCTGCAGCCAGTTGCGGTGTAAGCGCACGAGGGACGAGTACGCTGTAATGAGCGCGATCATGATTGGATATTCGATTGACGACATGGTTGGTCTGTCCTGGGCGCTGAAGCTGCTGGATGCATCAGAGCTTTCTGAGCCAGGTGCATCATCATCAGTATCCAGGGAACAGAACACAACATCGTCGTCGTCGTCAGTCTCAGATTCAGTAGTGACGGTCCCAGTCGCCAAAGACGGTGCCAACGTCAGTGGCACAGCTAGCATGAAGTGTCTGGTGATTTGCAGGTATTCTTGGGCGAAACGCAGAAGCTGCCCAGCCATGGGACATGTTGTTGGTCGGTTTCCTCCAGCGGTAGCAGCGCTGTCTGAGGCGGTGAATTTCCGGGTAAGAGCGGCATTCAACCTGGCAAGGCGGTCCAAGTAGTAGTCTGTCGATTTGTGGGGGGCCGGGCATGCTTGGATTCCTTCCAGAGCCAGGTAACTGGGGCTGTTAGATGCAAGCTGGTCCAAGAAGACTCCAAGATCCTCTGTCGGTGGCCACTGGGAAAGCTGATCGTTGAAGGTGCTCCAGAGAAACGGCTCGGAGTCTAAGAGTTGTCTTGATGGTGGTAGCAAAGGAAGATGAAGATCGGACTGGCATGCGGATGGTATGAAGGCATTTTTATTAGCATTCACGCCTGGTCCTGGCGTGAAAGATTGCTCTGCATACCCCGAGGCCATGTCTGAGCGTTCAACTGGCGCGGCTGCTTCCGTAGTTGTGGCTGATGGAGACGACTGCGTGCCCGTAGGATAGCTCGGCCTGATGTCTGCTTGGAAACTCTGCGCCTCCGCTATTCCTTGCTGCTGCTGCTGCAACGGGCGAGATGTTTTTGCCAATGCGATTCTCCTTGCCAGCCGTGGTCTGCCAACTGGTAGCATCGGGGTCTTCGTACACACCAGACCAGACTTTGTGCAACGATCACATCGAGCCCCTTCTTGAAACGACGACCACTGGCACCTTGCCTTCTTTTGCCGACAGTGCTCGCACGAGGTGCGCGTTCCTCTGCTTCCTTCGGGAGACATTCTGTTCTTAGCTTCCGCTACAGTTGCCAGGTGCTTGGATTCTGTCGGGATCGCATTGCAGGTCAAAGGGTGAACTGACAAAGGGACTGATGAGCATAACCAAAGCATGAAACAATGCCCTCTACTATCGTGACGGTTCGATTCCAACCGTCATCACAAGCCAAGCATCAGGGACCTCGGTCCCGAAACAGACAATCCTGACACGCGCTGACCAAGGTTGAAGGATTAGTCGTCCGTCCGGTATTCGGGAGCATCCGTTAACGCCGGACCGTTTTGCGCTTGCTGATAGGCAGAAATACTGCGCTACTCTGCGCTGCGACCTCATGCTTCCTGTGTAAGCTTCGGGCGTACCCTCCCAGGGCTACACCCTGAATATCTAGGTATTGTGAGTGAGTGTAAGAATTGTTCACAAAAGAAAAATCACTTCAGAGTAGAATTATTAGTATTCGTTGAGTACATCTGACTATTACATGACTCCCAAAAAAAAGCATTTCTTTTGCAAAGTCCTGATAAGTTGATGAGCGATTACAGCTAAATGCGGTGCGTTGAAACAATCTCTTCTAACCTTCCTTGATGGGAGGTTAAAGCAAAAGAGTCCCGTCTTGAAATTGATTTCAGGCCCTTTGCAGGTTCCCTAACATTCCCTGTACAATATAATCGACCTAAGATGGAGGAAAGGTCCCAATACCCGGAAGAGTTACGGGTCCAGAACCACCTGTGCCGTCCCCCTTTTCCGAATTCGCAAGCAGAGGAACATACGGCTCTGCATCCACAAACTCATGTGTCGCCTCTCCATGTCTGCCAGCGAGCCCAGTGCCGTTCCGTGGATCCAATGACAGTTTTTTCACCGTGCCACGAGGGCTTAGGTCTAAGGCGTTAAGACTAACCCACAGGGAGACAGGGTCAGTGGCGCTCTCAAAGAAATATCGGCCATCTTTCGTATCGGCCATGGTCCTCGAGACTGTGGCTGCATTCGACACCGAGGCAGTTTGGCTTCGCAGAGTGGTGCTGATGGTCCTGAGGAGGCTTTGGACGATGGTTATAGCTTCCGTCATGGTGGAGGCCACAGGCGCCTGCCGTAGATTATCTGCCATTCGTGCAAAGCGATCTATGGGGCTGGGGGTCCCCGGAAGGGTGGTGTTTGCCATGGTTTTCAAGTATCGTTGAATCATAAGCTGCTCATCGTATGGTGGCTCGTTCGTCATGACTTGATAATCATGGGAGTGATACAGTTGAAGCTTGCCGTCCAGGTATTCCATGACCAGGTTATCCCCAGATGCATCACCAAGAACCAGATGTCCCACGGTCGGTAACCCCGGAATCACACCCCGAGACCTGACTTGGAAACGGGGAGCGCCAGAAGTATTCATCAGATCAGCTTTCGCCTCGGCCACAGTGCGATAATTATCAAGGAAGTACTGGAGCCAAAGGCTGATGGACAATCCCGGCAGCGAGCTATTCCTGGTACCAAAGTCGGTACCGGCGAGATAGAGGAATCCGCCATGCAAACCCTCAGTGTTTACACCATCCATAGTGAGGATATCATAGATGGTAGTGATTACCGATCCATATTTGCTGACCCATTCCAGAGAGTTCTCTCCTGCGCTACCGTTCCGCTGTAACCCGGCGGGAAAGGCATACATGGATGAGAAAGGGGGCATACTCCAGTCCAGGGTTCGGCCAATGACAACGCGGGAGCCATCTTTTTCACCACTGGTGTAACTGACCCGAGTACAGGCATAGCTGAGGTCGGCGAAGAGTAGGAGCGGCAGGCAGACCGTAGAGGTAGCTGAACGAAACATGATGGGATAAAAGATAAAAACCGGTGCGTTTTTGTGTGTAGTGGCTTTGGCGTCGAGAGTTAGGGGAAGGAAGTGTCAAGATTTATACTTCTAAGATGGATGGCCACACGGGGTCTTTCTGTGAATAGTCGGACATTTTCCAGCTGCTCGTTATGTAGCAAATCCCCCGTACATTGTTGGGTCTCAGAGCCAATACCAATATGATATCGGCCTGACAACCCGGGCTTCGAGGTGCCCTTGGATTCGCAAATCATCTTTGGGGTCAAGGATCTCGAACCTTGCACGACCGGGCCTTTGTCGTCCTCTTGTGGCTCTGGCCCATTTGATATTGGTTATTACTCTCCGGCAATAGTGGGGCTAACCTGAGAGGCTTCTCGATGCTCGTGTAAATGCCCATTTGGATATCAAAGCTGACAGTATTACTTCAAAGGAGCTTCATCTCGCTAAAAACTATGACGTGAATCTTTTTGGCTTCTGCTGGACGGAGCAAGAAAGCAATGACTATCACTGTACAGATGTTGACTTCGATTGGGCTTCGCACTCCCTAAACATCACTGCCTCTGAGAATCTTCGCTCTCCTTCTGGTGTTAGGATACAGATTCCAGAGGAGCTTAATAGTGCCGTAAGGGTCTTCATCATTGTCTCTATCTAGATATACCCAGGTCTCTTTCGTCATAGCACTTCTCGCTCTAGGCATTGAGCTCGTCGTTGGTGCTCTGTCCAACTTTTCTCGCTTACTTTCGTGCCTCACATGGTTCATTGCGGCGACTGCTGCTATTTGCGTTTGCATCGCCGCTTCGCTGGCGACCGCGCAGGCGGCCATTATCGTTGGCGCCGTGGAAGCAACGACCGAATGGTACGGCGTTCACGGACGGATCAATGGCAGTTTCATCGCCACTGTCTGGATCAGCTTCGTCTTCGCCGTAAGCTCTGGCTTCTTCTGGCTATTAACTATCTGCTGTTGCAAACCTGCGCGGAGCAGTAGCAAGACGGAATAGAGCTGCTTCTAACAAATGATCTACTACGGCATGCTAGACTCAGACTTTATTGATACTGAATCCATAATCTGCTTCAAAATAACAGGGCAGAATATGAAGAACGTATGATACGCTTGGTTCCCATCTGAAATGCTGGCCGATGAACTTTTGTGAATTGGATGTAAAGTGCTAGTCTTCTCCCTAAGATCTCTAGAGAGACTGAAAATGGGTGCTCTGCCAGGGGCTCCGCAAAGCTGGTCACCTGTTGAGTTCTCCAGCTGGAGCGTGAGAAAGTATGTACACAACTTCGCTTCAACCGGCCGCTGGTAGTGATTGGACAAATTGCATTGAATCTTCGCCATATGCGCAGTGGCTAGGGTGGGTGGAAATGTGGGTCAGGGTGCATAGAGCGTCTTCATTGGCCTGTTTAACCGCTGGTGCTGAGCCGATTTGGTTGCAAGAAGCCCCGATCGATATTCCACCAAATCCATGGGACTTCCAAGAGGGTTGATCCCTTAGGCAACAAGTGCCTTGATGACAGCCGCTTTTCTGAAAGTAAGGAAGAAAAGAAGGAGACATAGCGACCGTAAAGGGAATCTCGAAGCATAAATGTGCGAATGCTGCTTTCCATCAAACACATCTGGCTAACGGTCTCATAGTGAGCGGTCCGATGGTGAAAATGTCTGACGATCAAGCTACAAATCCGCCAATGCAGCCGGTCATCTTGTCCATGGAAGTGGACGATGACGATTGTTTTGAAAGCGAATACAGATTGCGAATCGCAAACCAAGTCAAATATCTCATCGTCTCCCCTAGAACCTTTGACAGAGATACGCTTTCATTTCCTATCCGGTCTCTGCCCCCTCTTCCCTACAACGAGGAATGGACCGTAGCCCACATCTCCACAGACGAAACCAGCGGCCACTTGAAAACTTCCATCTCGAACCGAACACTAGCTGGCGTCAGGTGTCAATGGCATCATACTCGAGTTGATTGCCTAGAGTTGGCGAAGACCAAACAGCTCACGGCAATGGCCTCGAGGCCATCGCACATTCGATTCTTCCACTCTCCTCCTTATCACCAGGCACTGTAATTGCCAAAATAGCCCGTTTCGAATGGGAACTACCTCGTATCGAACAGGAAACAAGAGCATACCAGTTGCTTGAGGGTTCCGGACTAGCCCCCCGCTTCCTCGGCCATGTCCACGAGAATGGACGCATCATGGGGTTTCTCATAGAAAAACTAGAGGGACGCTCTGCCTCTTTCCAAGATCTGAGCATCTGCGAAACAGCTCTAGGGAAGCTCCACGAATTGGGACTTGTACATGGGGATGTGAACCGATACAACTTTCTCATCACGGAAGAAGGGGTAAAACTACTCGACTTTGAATGCCTTCAAGAAAATGCTAGCCCTGAGTCAATGCGCAGGGAGTTGAACAATGTACGTGCCGAATTGGCTCACGAGTCAGGACGCGGTGGAGGTTTCATTTTCCATGGCGATAGCAATTGATATTGTCGTAGGAACTATGTACCATTCCGGTCGCTGGGAGCTACAGGTGGCCCATGTTTTTCCATAGATAGCCATGCTGCCATCACCACTTGTAGATAGCATCATCCATCCACTCGGCAGTTTCCACCTGTGGCTAGTGTGTGCCTTCTGAAGGATATTGAAGCTCAGGACGGTGCGGGTATACATGCAGTGGGTCTGAGAAGTGTCAACTGCAGAAGCAACACGACATGCCCGGTCGATAGTAAGAAACCTGGAACAAGAGTCATCTACGATGGAGAGGAGGGAGAGCGGGGATCTAATTTCGACTATCTCCTGCAGGGACCCAGGGTCTTGGGCAACAAACTGTGCGGGCTCAATGTCGCCGGCGCGATGTTCAGTTCAGAGTCGTTGTACCTCCTCGCGATATCACGTCGCAAGACTATATCGACAGGGTAGTCAAGTTCCGTCAGTGGACAGAAACGAGCTTGTATGGCCTATGAGTAACATAGTAGAGGTTTATTAACTATCTACACTTACCTTGTTGTGCCCTCTATGTCACGATAGAATCTGAAGCTCGTGTTTCCACCTTCACCTAATATACCGAGTGGGTCAGTTTTAAACTACCCTCTACTAGCCATTATACCAGCACGCAGACACAGCCTTCTTAATGTCTAAAGCCACTTAGCGTCTTACTGGGAGCCGTGGACGATGAGAATATTATCTTTCCCTACTCCACTCAATGTTCCTGCAAATACGAGTGCTTCGAA
This sequence comes from Westerdykella ornata, assembly GCF_010094085.1. Lineage (NCBI taxonomy): Eukaryota > Fungi > Ascomycota > Dothideomycetes > Pleosporales > Sporormiaceae > Westerdykella > Westerdykella ornata. Next base: position 215,375 of record NW_022986869.1, on the reverse strand, counting down.
TGCCTATGTTATTTCGCGCTATGTCCACCCTGTGCCAAGTAAGATGGCTAAGATGGAAACTTGGAGGTAAGGTGTCTGACCTTACGTGTTGATGCTACTGACATACGGAAAAACACATCTCAGCCATGGCCTTCGCCTGAATGTGTGTACCATTCGAGATTGCAAGACACCCGAACAGCTATATGACACTTTCCGAAAGTGGAATCAGCATGAAATATCTGAGCACAATTGCTTCTGTGGTGACGTTAAGAAATGCTGCACCAAAGACTGACTAGAGCAGATTGAGGGCTCCGCTTGGGCATGTCCCGTATTTTCAATTTCAATGAGCACCACAGAGCCGTACCGCCCACATTAATGTTGCCAGCGTCGAGGATGTTCAGGCGTCGGGTAACGTCCCAGGATATACGCAACCCGCTCCCCCGGAACAGGGACGTCTCACCTAACCCGTCGGTCCCACGCAGACAAGTGAGTTTTCGATTAAAAGTTCGATGATTCGACAACCGTCACAACTGCGTACCCAGACCGGAAGCACAGATGCTAGTGTTGAAGAACCAGGACGCGGAATCGATGGCACCCTGCAGAAAAAAGGCTGCTCAGAGCATGAACACGGCTCTTAGGGAGAAGACGGAGTAGACGATGTAGAATGAACGGGTTTGATGAAGGCGACATATTCCGAGACTACCTCACAGGTGGTTATATCGCCATGTCTATACAGCAGCGGCCGCCCTTTCTAGTCACCAAGACTACCGCAATTAGTAGAGCTTCAAATAAGAATGGGATTGTAAAATAAGCCAATCGAACTGGTTAGGACCATTCCCTCAGATTTTAGAGTGTCCTATGTGTGGTTCTTTTAAATTTGCGCTTGAAGGATAGCCTACCCACTTTTACCGCCCATCGTACCCCAACCCCTTTGCCACCCCGTACTTACCAGCACCTCTGGCGGCAGCAAGAGTCTCACCGAAGTAAGAGGGAATCGCAATCATGTCCGCTGCAATGCTAATCATGTCGAATCCAGCTTCAGCAAATTCCCTCGCCTGCTCGCCACTGGTGCAGTAAATTCCGACCTTCTTTCCTTCCGCATGCGCCGCCTCTTTGATCTTGGTAATGGCTTTCTTCAAATCGTCATGCATACCGGATTCCAGAATGGGCCGTCCGATGTTGTTTCCAAGGTCGAAAGGTCCAATGAGCAAGCAATCCACGCCTGGGATGGCCGCAATCTCGGCAACGCTTTCCAGTGCAGATGCCGTCTCTATCTGGACGATGGTGAGGAGAGACTCATTTGCATGTTGCAAATAGTACGTCAAGGGCTCGTTTGCGAAGGTCTGCGGCGAAAACGGTGAGCCGAAACCGCGGTGTCCTTGGGGAGGGAATTTGGCCGAAGCAACAAGGCGCTTCGCGTCGTCCACGGTATATATCAGCGGCACGACTATCCCATGAGCGCCGGCATCGAGGGCGCCTGGCCATGTCAGATGAGGTTCTGGCGGATGTAGCTGTACTTGCGTTTGACCATCCAGGCTTCATTTGCCGCGATGCGGACGATGGGGCTTACACCGGTGGCGGCGATTGCAGCCACGGCCTCATGCATTTGGCCATCTTTTCGAGATATCAACCTTAAGCAACTCGTTGACGGAACTTGACCCACCGTCGATATTACCGTGTTCACAGTCAACACATATCCAGTCGACGCCTGAACGAGCAATAGCCCTAGAGATGTTCGTCCCGGGTAGCATCTAATCAAACCTTAGAAGTCAAGAGTTGGCACTTGGTATGGGTTCCCGCACCTGCCATGCTCCAAAGCTAGGCTTCTCGCTTTTAAGGGCCCTGAATATCTTGCTAGCCTCTTGCAGAGTGTTCATGTTTCTGATATTGCGGCAGAGTGATCTTTTGTATAGGTATGACGTGAAATGTGAAGTTGGGATTCTTCGTAGTAGGGTGCTACCCAACACTGATTGCATCGTCATCGACAGCATACACAGTAAGCGGTTTGTTAAGTACCCCTCTCTTCCACAAAGAACTAGTTGCCCCACATTAGATACGCAGATCAACAGTTCTCCGAGGTCGGAACTTTTGCCGACGTTATGAACGTTCCACCTCCTCAATGAGTCTCGAGACCTCCTCTTCCTTGAATCGGTGCATCAGCTTACGAGCTGATGATGTTGTTTCTCCCGAGCTGGCTTTCTCGACATGGATCTATACATTTACTCACTCAACACTCGGACTTCATCAGATACATCCATTGATTCATACCACTGGCGTATCAAACTCATAAACGGCTCTCCATTTCTCCTGCCCGGGTTCCATCACATTGACCTCCTGGTATTTGAATGGAGTTGTTTTTCCCACAGTTGCAACCACGGATTTTGCTGTATCACACAGAGAGCAATTCTCTCTGGTGAATAGCGTAATTCGACATTTCAAGAGGCGTGAAGTGGCTCGAAACATATCGAGATGATGCAAGCAAAAGAATCTCGAGAACTCTCCGAGAAACTTTGTTGAAGTTCACCACTGCTGCTGCTGCCAAGGGATACCGAAAGGGGTAAGGTGGCTGTTCCTCACCGCCCGCCACTTTAGCTTGCTTTCTGCCAGCAAGTGGTCAATTCCAGAATATTCCGATGTCATTCAGCAGCAAACAATTAAAATCAACACACTGTTTACCGCTGGTTTCGTAAACATTCTGCTGCACCTGATAGGGCTTCCGTGACACCACAATGGCGAGGAAATGTGTTCACAAAGGGTGTGGGAAAACATATGAGGACGAGAACGAAGCATGCGTTTACCACCCCGGTCCGCCCGTCTTTCATGAGGGCCAGAAAGGTACGAGCTACCGAGCAATTCGCGAGGACCAACAACTGTGTCCGCAGCTGTCTGATACTGTTCCATAGGCTGGAAATGCTGCAAACCGAGAGTGCTGACGTTCGACGAATTCCTCACTATCCCACCCTGCACGACTGGCAAACACTCCGACGTCGATGACACGCCTGCGCCGGAACCAGCACAATCAGTAGATGTCCCCAACAACACTCATGTCTCACTAGGTAGTCTCAAGGAATCATTACCGACGCCGGCGCCACGACTACCCACAGCAGAAGCTCCTTCCGCTCCGCCCTCAGCACCCCAAGCGCCTCCCGAATCAGAAGACGATGATCCAAGCATAGCGATACCAGACGGTCAGGAATGTAGAAGGCGGGGCTGTGGAGCGAAATATAATGAGGGTTCGACCAGGGAAGGCGAGAAGTGCGTACATCACCCTGGCGTGCCCATCTTCCACGAAGGATCCAAGGGCTACTCTTGCTGCAAGAGGCGCGTGTTAGAGTTCGACCAGTTCTTGAAGCTCGAAGGGTGCAAGACCAAAGACAGGCATCTATTTGTGGGTAGCGGAAAGAAGAAGGACGAGGAGAAGGTGGACACAGTTCGGTAAGCATGAGGTTAGGAGACTTCGGCGGATACTCGACTGACATTTTGGTAGCCACGACTACTATCAGACCGCGACAACGGTCGTCGCATCGATTTTCCTCAAGAAGATCGATAAAGACAACGCCAAGGTCGACTTCCAGGAAAGGTCACTAAAGCTTGATCTGCGAACGTCAGATAGCAAGCGGTACAAAGCCGAGTTCCCGCTATACGCAAGCATCAAGCCAGAGCAAAGCAAATACAGGATATTGGGGACCAAGATAGAATTCACGCTGGTAAAGGCGGATGGTACCAGTTGGCCTGTCTTGAGATCAGACGAAAAGCCAACAGGAGAACGGATTCAGGTGGGACAGGCCGGTCGAGTCTAGACAGCTGACGTCGGTAGAGAATAACAAGTCATTGCGATGTCCCGTCGCCGTCGGTTGTTTTGGCCGTCGAATATTTGCGCTTGCCGTCTGCGGCACTGTAATTTTGCTCCCAGTCTTGATCGCCCTTCGCAACTATCATTGACAATCCTCACAACGCATTTTGCGGCTTTGGTTTGTGGGGAATCGGAGTGTCCAAGATATAGCGAGAAGAGTATTTCCCTCGTCTATAAAGGAGGCCCATGTGCTCGCAATATCTTGGACATATTGAACAGGCGTTGCGGCCATGGGGATGCAGGCGCTCGGATTCGCTTTCTTCCCAGGGACTTGGCGTTAGCATTTGCGGGAAATGCTTGGTATGGTTCACGATTCCTTCGGCAATAATAATGCAGCTTGGGATCGGAGAGTTAGCTATAGGGAGTACATGTTGTTCTGTCACGGACGGCATCCTCTCGGCCCAGGTTTGGTATCATGACGGCGTCTCCTTTTCCATCTGAGGGGAGCTTCACATGGGAGACCACTACTGCCATGGGAACAATTAATCAAAAGGATTTCCGAACGTTCCTCCATCGAACCTCGTCAGCTGCCGGGGTTTTGCAACAAGGCCGTCCAAAAGCTGGATATCAGCCGATGATTCGTCCAAGCCGAGGCGAACCCATTCCCCGGAGTCATGGCTTTCCGTTCGGTTAGAGATTGGGAGCGGTTCGACATGCCATGATCAGAAGCCAGGCCATGGGCGCTCACTCTGGAAATTGGTCTCGAGTGCATTCCGTGCGTCCCCAGTGTTTGCAGATTTTGATTTCCTCTGTTTTCCTCGTCGAACAATTGTTCATCTTCCGTTGTATGTCCTCACCCACATCTAACGACGGGATCAAGCAATTCCGCCCAGAGATTTAATCGATCGCCGGTCCGTTGGTAACGCCATCTGACGGAACTACCCACAGTGAACCCACTCCCCGGGCCGCCGACGGCAAGTTCCATCCGCACCCCTGCGGCGAGATCTATATTTCATGCACGACAAATCTCTCGAGGCCACTGAGGGGACGCAAGAGGGAAGGGTCACGTCAGAGGGAAATGACGTCCGTGACAATGAAGAAGCGTTTGGTGATGCTTTCCCTGAGAAAAAAGAAGTGGATCTGAACACCCAAAGCACCCCGCCCATTCATACCACTGCGTCGAGACCGGGCAGCGCACATAAATCAACAGGAGGTGGGGAAGACAAGGACATCGTTGAAACCGAGAAGCGGCCCTCAAGAAGAAGCGGAGAGCATACCGGAGATGATGCCCCCGCAGAAGACGAGGAAGATGAATCGAAATACTTGAGTGGCATCAAGCTTGCCATTCTCTCCCTGGGCCTCTGTCTGACGACATTCGTCATTGCACTCGACAATACAATCATTGCGACCGCCATCCCCAAGATCACGACTGTCTTCAACAGTCTCGAGGATGTCGGTTGGTACGGGTCTGCCTACCTCCTCACAACATGCTCCCTGCAGCCATCGTTTGGCAAAGTGTACACTTATTTCGACGTCAAGTACACCTACCTTTTTGCCTTGTTGCTCTTCGAGGTCGGCTCCGTCATTTGTGCTGCAGCGACTTCGTCGCCCATGTTCATTGTGGGGCGAGCCGTCGCTGGGGCTGGTGCTGCGGCACTTTTCTCTGGAGGCATGACCATCATTGGGTACTCAGTGCCACTTAGAAAACGTCCGATATACATTGCTGCTCTTTCGAGCATGTTCGGCATAGCCTCGGTGGTCGGTCCAATCCTGGGGGGCGCTTTTACAGACAACGTGTCTTGGAGATGGTACGTTTTGGGCTGCACTCTTGCGCTTTATCGAATTACGCTAATACAGCCTGGAGGTGCTTCTGGATCAATCTACCTTTCGGTGGCGTGTCACTGGCCGTGGTATTCTTCTTCTTTTCCAATCCCGAACGCCAGTACAGCCACATTCCAGTAAAGGCGCGATTAAAGGAAGTGGATCTCGTTGGAGCGACCTTTCTCATCTGCGCCATCGTATCCTTGCTTTTGGCGCTGCAGTGGGGCGGTCAGACGTATCCGTGGAAGAACTCGAAAGTCTGGGGCACGCTTCTCGGATTCGGCTTGATCATCCTCGTCTTCATCGCCATACAAATCTATCAGAAGGATCGGGCGACCATCCCCCTGCGGGTGTTGAAGAAGAGGACCGTGCTGGTTAGCTGCCTTTTCACTGCCTTCTTGTCCATGGCCCTTTACACGTAAGCATGAAAGCTCCAGTCAGGACATGTCGGTTACTGACTTCTGTTCTAAAGACATATTTTCTACCTTCCCTTCTACTTCCAGGCTTCAAAAGGCACCTCGGCTGAGGAAAGCGGCATCCGAACCATTGCTTATCTTGTCAGCATCACGGTAGCCTCGCTGATCGTGGGCGGCGCCATCACCTTCGTCGGTTACTACTCGCCATTCATGTGGCTTGGATCCGCCCTCTTCTGCATAGGTTGCGGTCTGCTCTACACGCTCAAAGTCGCCTCTCCTCCAGGACAGTGGATCGGCTACCAGATCCTTGCCGGAGCTGGCGCAGGTGCGTCTGTGCAAATCCCCTTTATCGCGGTCCAAGTCGTTACCAACGAAAAGGATATGCCCACCGCCAACGCTTGCGTCATGTTCTTCAACTCGCTCGGCGGCGCCATCGCCATTTCCATTGCGCAAAACATCTTCGTCAACTCCCTAGCGAGGGAGATTCCAAGGTATGCGCCCGGTATGGACCCCAGAGTCGTCATCCATGCGGGGGCAACGTATGTGAGGGATGTGGTTCCGCCTGAACTACTGCCAGGCGTGCTGGAGGCTTATACGCATGCGATTGTGAGTGCGTTTATACTGGCGATTGCCACGTCTGGGCTTGGCTTCTTCATTAGCTTTGGGATGGAGTGGAAGAGTGTGAAGGGGAAGAAGATTATGGCTGCTGGGGCGGCTTGAGATTATTTGAATTGACGTTGTGCTTCATTTGGGGAGGATTTTGTTGTGCATATTTTGTTTCTCTACTGGCTCTGTAAGATAGTATATGGTTGAGCGGCGCACGTAAGGCATGGAGACGGCGCCTGCGTATCTACGCATAATACTGTATAGAATCTCATTTAATGTGTAACTCTTTTCGCCAGTCCGCCAATGCTTGGTCAAGAGGAATCGAAAGATTCCTCTCAACTTCATAACTGAGCCAGAGCCATTGGCCATTCTGTTGACCCGCACCATCGTTGAACCAGCAATGTCTGTGGACTCTCACTAAAGTTTGGGTTATACGGCTATAGGCGGACTTATTACAATCTCTTACGGTCTTATCAGTTATGCAGCCTCAATAATACTCCGGCTAGATTGGATCCCAAAATTCCCCGCGACATATATTGCAATAAATTTCCCGGACGATCCCCCGGCGGCAACAGTGCAACATCACTGCCCAAAAAGAACTCAACAACACAGCTGTAAGAAGTCCAAATATTATAGAAAGAGAATACATCGGGGACGCAATAGTTCAATCCACATATCCCATCTCGCACTGTTTCCCATCGACGCCCTTTCATCGATATTGAAGAATGCTCCTACCGATAGTTCTCCCCCTTCTCCTCCCCGCCACTGCCCTCTCATCTTCCACTCCTCCACCACAACCCTACTCAACCTGGCTCGCTACCTCGTTCCTCAGCAAATCCCCACCGATTGACAGATACTACGTCTCCGCCGTGCTTCACCAAGGCCTCCACGCCGCAGGCACCCAGCACAACAACACCGCCCTCCTAACCCACGTCTCCACTGCCCTCTCCTCCCTCGTCTCCACCAACGGCATAGTGATAGGATGGAAGCCAACCTACTACTCCCTCGACGACCTCCGCATCGGCAACAACCTCCTCACCGCCTACCAGGAAACACCCACCAAAACCCCCGACGCAAACCAGAAATACAAAACCGCAGCCGATAACCTCCGCCGCCAACTCGACAGTTACCCCCGCACGCCCCTCGGCGGGTTCTGGCACCGCGACCCGCAGTACAAGAACCAGATGTGGCTCGACGGCATATACATGGCGAGCGTCTTCTACGCGCGGTGGACGGCGCTGTTCGATGCCGCGAATGGGACTGCGTGGGGGGATGTAGCGCTGCAGTTTGACCTCGTCGAGGCGCACTGTCGGAACGGTACGACGGGGCTTTTGGTGCATGGGTATGACGAGAGTAAGAAAGCGGTGTGGGCGGATAGGAGGACGGGGGCGGCGCCGAATGTGTGGATCAGGGCTGTCGGGTGGTATGCCATGGCGTTGGTGGATGTGTTGGAGGTGTTTCCGAGGGAGCTGCCGGCGTATGCGAAGTTGGTTTCTTATTTCAAAGAGTTGGCGGAGGCGTTGGTGAGGGCGCAGGATGGGGAGTCTGGTGGGTGGTGGTTGGTCATGAATGAGCCGTATCCTGGGAAGAAGGGGAATTATATCGAGTCGAGTGGGACGGCCATGTTTGCGTACGCCATGCTGAAGGGCGTGAGGAGGGGATTGTTGGAGGATGGAGAGAGATATAGGGCGGTGGCTGAGAGGGCGTATGGGTTGTTGGTTGATAGATTTCTGAAGAGAGAGGCGAATGGGACGGTGAGTTGGGAGGGGACGGTTAGGGTGGGGAGTTTGGATGGCGATGGATCGTTTGAGGTGAGTTTGATAATGATCATTGTAAATGATTGTAGTGGCTAACCGGAGCAGTACTATACTAGCGTGCCCTTGAGTGAGAATGACGGGAAGGGAGCTGGACCGTTCATGTTTGCGAGCGTGGAGATGGAAATGTGGAAGGGGTCGAAGAGGTGAATATTGATTATGACACGACGCCGAACCGTCGATGCATTATTACATGATTACGCCCTCCAAGTCAGTACCTAAATGTATAAAAGTTCACCCTCAAACCGAACCCAGTGCTCCTCCAACGCCAATTCATGATTACCCCTAATTTACCTCTGCACGCACGCTCAACATTCCCAGAACACAGAACGTCAGACTCCAACCTCCTCCAACCAAAGCTCTACATCGTCCCAAAAACAGCCGAAACCACCAACATAGCCACAACGCCCAACCCCGCCTTGGAAACACTCTGCCGCACATTCACCACCCCCGCTGCACCCGTCTGCCGCGGCTCCCCCGTCCCCGTAGCACCCCCCGTAGCACCAGCTCCTCCCCCCGTCTTACTCGGCGCCCCCGTCGCCGTCGCGCTCGCCGTATTATTCCCATTGCAAAAGATCCAGCCAGGCTGGATGCCCGCGTCCTGGAAGCAGCGCGTCAGGTCCGCGACGGACTGGTCGATGGAGAGGCAGTAGAGGCCGCAGTCGTTTGCGAATTTCTCGACGGGCGCCTTTTTGCAGCAGGATTCCATGAGCGAGGTGTAGTTGGAGGGGAGGCCTTCGGCGGAGGCGTGGGCGACGGCGCAGGCGACGTCGTTGGTGGGGAGTTGGCTGTAGGGTTGGGTTGCGCAGGTGGCGCCCGTGGGGTTGGAGGCGGCGGAGGAGAGGGTGGAAGTCATGGTGTTGGGTGGGAGGTGGTTCTGGATGAGTGAGTTAGCGGGTGGGTGGTGCCTATGGCAATAATGTATACTTACACTGTGTGTTGGGAATGTGAATCAATCCCAGACAATGATTTCAGGAAATATTAATCACGTTGAAGCTTGGGTGCAATTACGGCGACTCGACTCAGTTATCACAGTAGTAGTCTAGTGAATGTACTTGTATTTATGTTTGCAACCCCTTGGGAGATTCTGCTAGAAAGATACGCTTATTATATTTAGAAACGGTGACGTCCAAGTGGCTTGGGTGTTTGTGGAGCCTTGGTCTGTCGACTGGGAAACTGGACAGACGAACTGAGAACGGAAGGACCGACCAATGGAATTTGATCTCCTCGTAGGGAACAACAAACATTGGAGTACACAGTATAAAAAATCTTCGAAGGATAACCATTAAATCAGCAATCTTGAAGATTTGCGCTCAATACCCATCTCAATACCCGATTCGAATACGTCTGTCCGTTGGTCGCAGTACGTCTCTTGATACCAGGCCTATCAGACCACCTTGAGGCGTCGTTGACATTCCAAGGTTCCCTCCCCCGCAAGTCCGTTCGTTCGCACCAATCCTTTCATTCCTAGGTCCGCATCCGAGTCGCCACCAACCACAAAACTCCTCCCCTCGTCAACCGTCCGTCCCTCCCTCCCCTAGTTTTTCAGACATAGGTCGCTGTTACAATTAGAAATTGTAATATCTATCAAAAGGCGAGATGGCCGAGTGGTCTAAGGCGCTGTGTTTAGGCATATATCTCTCTCCGCGGGGATAAAGCCAAATCCGCAGTCTTCAGGGGCGTGGGTTCGAATCCCACTCTCGTCAAGCGCATTTTTTTTCCTTTTTTTTCTTTTTTTTTTTTTAAATGTTTGTTATCTTTTGCGATCGTTTTTGCTCGTGAATTTTGCTGTGAAGGATTGAAAAGCGTGAAATTGACCCTCTTTTTGCCAACTGGAGCGAGAGGGATGGAAACTACGCGTGCAGCGAGACTGGCGTGATGCAGTCTACGCATATACAGATCTCGAATCTCCGTCTGAGTTTGGACTTCAGTTGAGGTAAAAAGGGAATTTCAAGATAATTTCTGCTGCGGAGGAGACTGGTACATCTTGCTCACTTGAACGACTCATCCACGGCATTCGTTTCTCTCTCTTTGTCCCCCGGTCTTCAAACGATCTCTCGGCCGCCAACATGCCACCCCTCGACTCGCAACAGGCCCAACACCAATACCAACAAGACCACGACCTCCTCCTCTCTGTACGCCTCCCTCTCGCTCTCCTTCCCACTCTCCTCTACACCTCCTCCCCTTCCTTCCTCCTATTCCATAATCTAACTCCTCCCCAGCTCCAGACCTCGCTCCGCAACTGCGCCTACACCTTTGGCGTCCAGAGCCCGCAGTACGCCAGCCTGAAAAGTATACTGGACGAGCATGTCGCCGTGTGCGCTCTGAAGGGTCTGCGTATTATTGATGGTGATGGTCCTGAGGGATCTGGTTCTCGTTCCGGTGAGGGTACTCGGCAAGCTGGGTCGAAGGAGGAAAGGTGAAATAGCGGGAATGGCATGGATACCAACTGGATTCTTGATGGAGACAAGAGTTTTCTTCAGACTTCCTTTTGTTTTGCTTCGGCTGTATGCATCATGTAGGCAGGGAGAACATGGTGGGATTCCCTGCGCAAATACGAAAATGTTGTACTGGAGAGAAGACGATGAGCACTTCCCCCTAACACGCTCCCTTTCACTTTTCACATACCCATCCCCTAGGACCCATACCTTCTCCTTCTTCCCAACCTCACACGCCACACGCACACATACCACCACATCACAAGCACCAAACAGGCTCCTCATAACGGTATTAAAACATGTATTTTTGCTCAATGCCAGTTCTTCATGCACCGAGACAACCAGGCGCAAAGTCTATACCTAACTAAGAAACCCTAACCTTGCTCCCCGCTTTCCGAAGTCATGAAGCGTATTCACTAAGCAGAAAACTCGGGAATGTCCGTCGTGGCACCCTTGAGGGCCAGCGGCACGATACCCGACACGTGCATGTCCGGGCCGTACACGTGCATGTTGAGGCCGAGCTTCTGGCCGGCAGCCTTGATGTTGCGCAGACCCTCTTGGTAGTTGGGGCCTGCACGGCGAACCCAGATCTGGACATTGTGCTCCTTCAGGACGGGCGCCGCCTGCTCGAGTGCTCTGATGACACCCTTGAAGGTGCTAGCGACGTTGGTGAAGTTGGCAATGCCACCTCCGATGAAGAGGACCTTGCCGTCAGGATGCATGGGAGCACGCGAGAGGAGGTTGAGGACGGTTGTGGCGTAGTCGTACGTCTGCTGCTCAGTGGGCGCACCAGAGTATTCGCCGTAGTTGGCTAGCTGATCGGCGAAGCCCGCAGAGGCGATGGCGTCGGCGTAGACGACCGACGCACCACCACCAGCCACCAGAGTCCAGACACGGCCGTTGGGATTCAGGATGGTGAGCTTGAGCGATGCACCCGTCTTTGCGTCCATCTCGGCAATCTTGGCCTCCTCGGGGCTCAGCTCGCGACCGAAAGGCGCAGGGAACTCCATGGGCGGGCCGGCATCGATGTGCGTCTTGCCCTCCTTGGAAGGCGCAACGGGGAGGCCGAGAGCCTGCGCGCTGCGTGCAATAGCCCACTTCGCACCGCACTCGAACTCGGCAGTCTGGTCGAGCTTCGCGGCAAGATCCAGGAAGTGAACCTCAGCTGAGGTCTGATCCGCATTGGGAATGACGACGAGGGGGTTGATTTCGAGGTAACTGAAGGGTCAGCAAGGTTCCTATTCCAAGGTTGGATGTGCATGGTACTCACGTGAACTGGCAGTCAACATAGACGGCATAGAGTCTGGAGATGAAGTCGACAAGGACATTGTGAACACCCTTGGGGACCTTCTTCAGCAACGTCGACGCGATCTCCTCGTTTGAAGGATACTCGCTGAGGTCGACGGGAATGAGGAGCTTTTCAGCCTTCTCGTCGACATCTCCGACGTCAACACCACCTTCGTGGGTGAAGAGGATCCAGTCACCCTAAGCGGAAGTTAGCGTCGGATAGGTCTGATTGGCGGGCCGTGCCGTGCATCTGCGCGGAACCAGCCAGAGAGGGGCAACAACAAAAACAGAACGACAAAATGCGCCGCAAAACAACAATTGCGGTACGGCTAATAATTTAATAGGCGAGCATGTGAAAAATAAGGCTGCTAGAGAGGGCCCTGCGGGTGATGTTCTGCAGCAGTGGGTCTGGAAAAGCGTTCCCCTGTCTCCCTTCGTCCGGTGGTCCCGGCGAACAAAACCAGAGTGTTTTCTGCGCCCTGCCCCGGACCTGAATTTGCACCGCCTTTTTCCATTCCGCAGAATTTGCAAAATCCTGGGGAGAGGGATTTCGTTCCAAAAAAAGTGAAAACGGAATGCAAGAACAGAAATGTAAAGAAAGAGAAGGAGAATTGGTCTACGCACCTCTCGTACCGAGTTGATGTTGATGTAGTACTCGGTATCCTGGGAATGGGGCACAAAGGGCTCGACTAGGAAGTGCCTGAGAATCCCCTCGACCGTCTCGACCTTCTGGGGCTTCCCTGCCCTCGCCTCGACCCAGGCGCGAGCCTCTGGCCATGTCTTGTTGAGGGCCAGAAGACCACTCTTGCCTCGCCTCTTGATCAATTGATCTGGCTTCGCAACGAACTTGGCTCCCGGAGCGAGCAGCCAGGGATAGGTAGCCTCGGCCTGGTCGAGCACGCCCTTGACGTCTGCACCGGCGGGGAAGTACAGCGAAGCTAGCTTGGGAGGCGGGTTGTGGGTTTTGGAGGGAGGAAGAGGGGTGGGCTTGATGACGGGAGCGCGAGTGAGGTGGTAGTTGAGGATGGCCTTGCCGTCAGCCTCGAGGATGGATTTGGCAGACATGGTTAAGAGAAGGAGGGGATGTGAAGTCTGCGAGTTGGTGAGCAATTGCGTTGCTTGCTTGGAGATTGGGCAGGAAAGAGAGGGGAAATGGACAGATGCTCAGCGCAGACGAAGCAGGACTCCGAATCCGACCAGGCCAGCGACATTCCAATTGGGACGGGCTCAGACAGGCCCGACACTGGCAGCACCGATACGATGTGGGATGAGACATACCTAGCTGTGCGGAAAGAGATGGACGAGTGGGAGTTCGCAATGAAGAGATGGAGGTGAGGGCAGGCGAGGTGCTGAAAGACGGAGTTTGAGGCTGAAGGATGGGGCTGGAAGAAGGGCAGAGTGGCGGTCTGGATGCTTTTTTTTCTCTCCCTCTCTCCCTTGGAAGAAGGTCTGCGGAATTATTGAAGCTGGAGCTGGGGGGAGGCGGTCGCTGAGTCGGAAAAGAAAGAGGCCCAGGGGGCAGTGCGGCAGCCCGCCAGCGAGGGGTCGACGCTAGCCCCAACGTGGACCCATAATCGACGACGATAGCGGACCGGGGTGTGGATTGGGCCCCACCCCGCCTCGGAACCTTTCGCAACCTTTCGCAACCTTCGCAGCTTTTCTTTGAGAAGGTCGGGACTCGGCCCAAATCGAAGAGCAAACAATAATAGTAGCGGCGGCGAAAGGTACGGATAACACAACGACGGATCATTGGAACGATTCCCACCGAAGTCCTCTTTCCTCGCCTCTCACCACCGCACCGTACCCATCAGAAGTGAGCATCTGTCGGATCCCCCCTTTTTTTCTCCACCGCAAGAACACAAAAAAATAAAACGTCTCGCAAGCTCTTCCAAAAGCGTTGCCCACCAGCATTCCAGCAATCAATCTAGCCCGCAACGCCAGGCCCCGGCTCCCCATCTCCCCCCATACACCGCCCCGTCTAGTGCTGCGCCCGGGCCCACCAGCGACTATCGGGGAGCTCTCAACCCTCCGCCGCCCAGCCAAGCCAGCCAGAAGCTGCACACTGGGTCAACTTTTTGCTTCGACAACTCTTTTGCGACTTCTGCTGTCGTCCATTCTCTTCCTTCTCCTGCTCCTTCTCCTCCTTCTCCTCCCACCTCACATCCTCATCCTCTCATCTGCATTCTGCACTCGGTGTTGCAGCCTCAATTGTGAGTCTCCTGCCTCGCATTCCTTCGTGTCTGCACCTGCCTCGGACTGCGCCTGCTGCCCTTCGGAATCTTTTCGTCCCTCTGCCTTTCCAGCTCGCTGCTGCCCTCCTCACGTCAGCCACTTCACCCAAGAACTCCATGCCCGAACCCCGTCTCTCTAAAACTCCGGTCTACCTAGGTACCCTAACGCTGACAATCCTCCCCGCTATAGATCTTTCTGCCTCTCCCGTCCCTTCCTACCTGCCCCGCAATGCCTTCTGCAGAGCCCATGAACGGCGTCTCAACGCCGAACAACAAGGGCGGTTTGTCGGCCAACGACAACATCACTCGCTTCTCCGCTCCTAGCCGTCCTTTGAGCCCTCCGGCTGCACACACCCTCTTCCACCCCAAGACGCGATGCCTCGTCTAGTAAGCAGACTGCCTTCCATACCTTTGCCAAACAACTCTAACATGCTGCAATAGCGGCTTGCAGCCCCGCGCCGTGCAGGGCATGCTCGATTTCGACTTCATCTGCCAGCGTAAAACACCCTCGGTCGCTGGCATCATCTACACTTTCGGCGGCCAGTTCGTGAGCAAGATGTGAGCGTCGCCCTGGCAATTGGCTCCATCCCGTGCTAAAACGCGCAATACAGGTACTGGGGAACAAAGGAAACCCTTCTGCCCGTATACCAATCGACCGAGAAGGCAATGGCTCAGCACAGCGATGTCGACACCATTGTCAACTTCGCCTCCTCTCGTTCCGTCTACCAGTCCACCATGGAGCTCATGCAATACCCTCAGATCAAGTGCATCGCCATCATTGCTGAAGGCGTTCCGGAAAGAGTAAGTGCTCGCATGTACACATCTGGGACCTCGCATCGGCACTACTGACTCCCCTCTCCTAGCGCGCCCGAGAGATCCTACACGTCGCTCAGAAGAAGGGTGTCACCATCATTGGCCCTGCTACCGTCGGTGGCATCAAGCCGGGAGCCTTCAAGATCGGCAACACTGGCGGCATGATGGACAACATTGTGGCCTCCAAGCTGTACCGCCCCGGTTCCGTCTCCTACGTCTCCAAGTCGGGCGGTATGTCCAACGAGCTGAACAACATCATTGCCAACACCACCAACGGCGTCCTGGAGGGCATTGCGATCGGTGGTGACAGATACCCCGGTACCTCCTTCATTGACCACATCCTGAGATACCAGGCCGACCCTGATTGCAAGATCATCGTGCTGCTGGGTGAGGTCGGTGGAGTTGAGGAGTATCGTGTCATCGAGGCCGTCAAGTCCGGCCAGGTCACCAAGCCCATCGTTGCATGGGCCATTGGTACCGTCGCTGCTATGCTCAAGACCGAGGTGCAGTTCGGCCATGCTGGTTCCTTTGCCAACTCGCAGCTGGAGACGGCTACAGCCAAGAACGCGCACATGAGGGCGGCTGGTTTCCATGTTCCCGACACCTTCGAAGACATGCCCCGCACACTGGCGAAGGTTTACAATGACCTCGTCCAGGCTGGCACCATCAAGCCGGCGGCTGAGCCCCCGGTCCCCAAGATCCCCATGGACTACGCATGGGCTCAGGAGCTCGGTCTCATTCGAAAGCCCGCTGCCTTCATTTCCACCATCTCCGACGACCGTGGCCAAGAACTTCTGTATGCTGGCATGCCCATCTCTGCCGTTTTCGAGGAGAAGATTGGCATTGGCGGTGTCATGTCGCTTCTGTGGTTCCGTCGCCGTCTCCCTGACTATGCCACCAAGTTCCTCGAGATGGTTCTCATGCTGACTGCCGACCACGGCCCGGCCGTGTCTGGTGCCATGAACACCATCATCACCACCCGTGCAGGCAAAGATCTCATCAGCTCCCTGGTGTCCGGTCTGTTGACCATCGGATCAAGGTTCGGCGGTGCCTTGGACGGTGCGGCAGAGGAGTTCACCAAGGCCTACGACAAGGGCCTCAGCCCGCGTGACTTTGTCGACACGATGAGGAGAGAGAACAAGCTGAGTATGTGTCCACGTCGCATCCAGTCGCCGTCACTGACTTGCTCTAGTTCCCGGTATCGGTCACAGGATCAAGTCCCGCAACAACCCCGATCAGCGTGTCGTCCTCGTCACCAACTATGTCCGGGACAACTTCCCCAGCCACGAACTGCTCGACTACGCTCTTGCTGTCGAGACGGTAACCACGTCGAAGAAGGATAACCTGATCCTCAACGTTGACGGCTGCATTGCCGTGTGCTTTGTTGATTTGATGCGCAATTGCGGCGCCTTCTCCCCCGAGGAGGCCGAGGACTACATGAAGATGGGTGTGCTCAACGGTCTTTTCGTGCTCGGCCGCAGTATTGGTCTGATTGCCCATTTCCTCGACCAGAAGCGGTTGAGGACCGGTCTGTACCGCCATCCATGGGACGACATCACCTACCTTCTTCCTTCCATCCAGCAGGGCAACGCCCCGGGAGCCGAAGGCCGCGTGGAGGTGTCGGTGTAATTATGATGATGCGATATGGATATGGCGTAGGTAGAGCAGCACGCATCCGGCCATTCTTTTTACGGGTTCGGATCGCGCCGCTTCGAATTTCGGGACATTGACTGTCTAGGATCAACGGCCAGGTATTGTGGTAGAGGTATGGCTGCCCCTGCCAAAAGGTTATAGCATTTTAATAGATGGTTCACAACAGCAATAAGATCGTGTCGCTGGAGTTCATCCCCAGCTTCTTCTTGACTGATGATGCTGCTCCATTGCTGAGTGTCTGGCTACTCGAACCTGGGGTAGATTCTTTTGAGGGTCCAGTCTTACAACAGATCAAATGCAGACAAGCTAACGGTCGCATGCTCTAACCGTTGTGAGCTGGACGTTGTGAAATTGATTTTGAGTGGCAGGCTAACGAGAATAGGCTAGCCTGTTTGGGACTGGTTTACACTTTCTGCAGGTGGTTTCTGGCTGTGGGATGCCAGATGGTTTCTTGGAAACTTAGTCCACTTTTGCTTCTTCCCGTGGCTTTTGTCTTCCTCCATTATTCCCTCAGCAGCTTCTTCAACTTTCTTAGTGACGCTGTACCACAATATAAGGGCGCTCGTACATTGACATCATCAGAAAACCTTCGGCGGGAGAGATCTCAAGGTTACGTTGCCTACGTTAGGGTACCCTAGGGTACTATCCGTAGTCATGGGAGGAGGGGTCAACCAGCTAACGTCCTTTGTTGACGTCAAGATGGCATCGTGAATGATGGTGATGATCGCCATGGTCTCATTTGTTGATGTTTTACGACATGGGGTAGGTTCTATGGCGGGGGCCCATCCTTATTCGGGGCATACATGCGGTGAGTTGGAGTTTCGGAGTGGAGCACTCGTAATAGGTAAAGAGACCCTAGAGAAGATCTAGGAGAGAGACCCGAGACGGGAGGGTATTGGGGTACGTACCACCGACTAGCCTGGCAGCTATGTAGTAGCTTACCCCGCTAAACAGACGTGCGAGCTACGTATATACAACTCCCACGCTACCCGGATGGGGTGTATAATCCTTGGATAGGTAGCCTAGCAGCATGTGCGCCTGCAGAGCGCTACCTACCAGGTGAATGGAGCCAAGCTCTCCAGCATCGGCCTTTTGTTCGGGTGCGCTATCCTCAAGCGGGAAAGGTGAGGGGAAGGCAAAGGTCAAGTTTGATGAGCCTTGGGTATGCGCATACATACGTCTCTTATGACGGAGATGCGTGGTAGACTGGTGGGAAAAGGGCCGGAGTGACGCTTTCAGATGCGCGTGGTCAAGTATCTATGTAGTGTAGGTCTTGTCTCCTCTGTTCTCCTCTCTTTCGTCTCTTCACTTTCCTTCTCCTTGGATCTTTTGAAAGAGTTGAGAGACGAGTCCGTCAGGCCTGGTTTCTCTATTCCTTTGACTTCGCCGTCGATACTTCAGTATATAAACCTTTCTCTTTCCTCTGTACAAGATCTCTTCTCCCTTCCCCGTTCCTAGCCATCATACCGACCACACCCTCACCATGCCAGCCCTCCCTCTCCCCATGCTCTTCCCCCTCCTCCTCCTCCCCATCATATCAACCCTCTCCTTCCTCACCCTCGCCCAAGACGACAACAACAACCCATCCACCCGCCACATCCACGCCGCCATAGCCTTCATCCGCACCGGCATCCGGACCCCCCTCCTGGACCCCTCCTCCCCCAAACGCCTCACCCCGCTCGGCGCCCACCAAATGTTCACTCTCGGCCAGCACCTGCGCGGCCGGTACTTGGGCGACTCTGGCTCTGCATTCGACGGGCCGGGCGGCCACGAACCCATTGAGGTGTTCGGTAGGGATGGTGTTATTGATCCGGGTCAGATGGTGCGCGTGCGGACGCTGGATCGAGCGTACTTGATTGCGAGTGCGCAGGCTTGTATGCAGGGCATGTATCCGCCGCGCTCGCTGGTCCAGGCAGCAGAGCACGAGACGGAGACGGAGACAGAGACGACGGGATTGCAATCGCAACTAGCGAACGGGTCCGTGGTCGAGTTTCCCCTGGGTGGGTACCAGTATGTGCCGATTCAGACGTTTGGAGTCAATGACCCTGGGGTGGTGGTGTTGAATGGGGAGAGGAATTGTAAGAGTGCGATTAGGGAGAGTGTGAGGTATCGGAGTACGGAGGCGTATGTGGAGAAGAGGAGGGGGAGTGAGGGGTTTTTTGAGAGGTTGAGGGGGTGGGATGGGGAGGGTGGGGATGGGGGGTTGTTTGGCGGGTTGTTGGGGGGGGAGCAGATGTGTGTATTCCTTCCCCTTCTTGCATGCTCGAGTTTGTGATTGTTCTCGTCTCGGTCTTTTCGCTGTATTCTCTTTTATCCCTTTTCCCATTCCTCCTTGGGGACATCACCTTCTGCTTAGTCCGTTGCAATTCCCCGGATTCCACCTTTTATACATAGCAACAGGCGCATGCTAACCTCACTCCACCCCAGAAACTACTCCAACGCCCTCCTCATCCACGACTACCTCACCCACGGCCTCGCCCACTCCCCCACCATCCGCAACGCCTTCCTCTCCCCCTCGTCCCCCCTCTACGGCTCCCTGCCCACCCTCCAACGCTACGCCGACGAATCCGCCTGGTACGCCTGGGGCAACACCACCATCGACGAAACAGACCAGCAGTCATGGTCCCCACCCCTCCCCCAATCCGATCTACAAGCCATGCCCGGCCGCACCCTCGCCGGCTTCGTCCTGAATTCCTTCCAGGAATTCTTCTTCTTCAAACCGGTCGATGGTGGCGGTGGTAGTGGTGGTAGTGGTGGTCTAGCGAGTGCAGTTCCCGACCCAAGACCCCTGACGTTGCTGTTCGGAGAGTACGAGCCTTTGGTCGCTTTATCCTCGCTGCTGGTGCTGGATTATGCGGACCCTGGGTTTAGGGGTGTGCCCCCGTTTGGTTCGGCGTTGGTGTTTGAGGTGTTTAGTAAGGGAGGCTCTGCGTCGGGGGCTGCGGAGACTAATAAGGATGGTCTTCGTGAGGGGGAGGATCTCTGGGTTAATGTCTTTTTTCTGAACGGCACGGCTTTTTATGACGACGGTGATGATACGGGAAACGGAGCGAGGTGGCAAGCGTATCCCATGTTCGCGGATGAACGTAGCGGGATCGATATGCCATGGCCCGAGTTCGAGAGACGGATGAGTCGTATCTCGACGGCGGGCGTGGCCGAGTGGTGCGGGCTGTGCAATGCCACGACGGTGTTTTGCCAGGGCGTTGTTGGTGACGGCGTGGATGGGAATGCAGGCGGGGCGCCGCTGGATATAGATGGCGCGAGTGGTGGGCACAAGAAGACGAAGGTCGTCCCGTTGAGTAGCGCTTGGGCTGCGCTGGGTATCGTGCTTGGTCTGCAGCTGGCTATGGTAATGGTGCTTATGGTGCTCGTGGTGTGCTGTGGGTACCAGTTCCGCAGGGGGGATCCGGATGATGCGTGGCTTTGCGGCGGGAGGAGGAGGAGGAGAGGTAGTGGGTTCAAAGGGTCGGCGAAGCTGGCGAGTGATCCTGATTTGAGTCTTGCTGGGGATGCGGGTGTGTCTGCGGGAGCTACGGTGTTGAAGGGTGGGCATGGGAGGGTGGAGAGTTGGGAGTTGAGGCAGAAGGGGGTTGGTTGTGGGGAAAGCGCGGGAGGGGAGGGGAGTGATAGGTCGAGTTTTGATGTCCTCGACGAGTCGGAGGCGGATCTGGCGGGTGCGAGGAGGGTGGAGGTGGTGGAGATTGTGTGAGCGGGCTGTTTTGCTGGGTCGGCATATATAGAATGATAGTAGATATAGGTTCCAGGGAGGATCACGGAAACAAAAACACCTTCACTTATTTAGCCTTTGTGAAGGAAAGCCAATCATTCTGGGAGTCTGGTATATATTCGTCTCCCTATGACACTGTGACAGCTGTAGCAGTTTTAGCCCAACACATCGTATGGTCTCCCACCGTATCACGCAGGTGCATCGAATGCCATATCACAGCCCGTAGACCTGGGCTTGGGCTAACAGGCGAAGAGATTGCTGGCAAACTCACTGACGAAGACCTGGCAACGATGCCAAATCTAACCTTTTCCACTGCCACTCTCCGTCCTCGCTGGACTGAAGACTACCAAACTCTAGCCTTTGGAGTCTCCACTCTGCTGTGTATATGACGCGAACGCGGCCTGTGACTTGATTACGACTGCGCGACTGAGGCATCCTCGCAGTCATCAGTAGGCAGAATATCGGTTGGCGGATACTCATGACCCAGGATTAGCGTCTCGCATATATCGAGTCTCCGAATTCAAGAATCATCTCAAAGATTGTGCTACGCAGTGAAGATAGGAGTCGTACGGGCCTCTAAGGCGAGGAATACCGTATTGGGTCCTGGGGCAGTGAGTACATCCTGCCTCTGGTGGATCAAAATGGGAGATGAGCCATGCGTAGTGGTTGAGTGATGGAGGGGAGCTTGGAATAAAGTGGTTGGATTGAGCGGTGTCGAAGCCGCAGACATTAGGGGTCGCTTACTTACTTATTTGGTGGGCGCCGGGAAGAATCAATAGGTAATGCATGTATGCCGTGGATCAAAAATCTCCTGATCTATCTTAGATACTGTGTCTCCTTTGCCGAGTTTTTCGTTGGATTGATGATGTATTGTAATACTTCTGCCTTGTACTGCGTAGTGAATAGATATAATCACATGATTTCGCGTTGCCAAGAAGGACTGGTCCCTGCTTGTTGACATGGACGCGACGCGCCGCCGCCACCTGCGCCTCGTCTTCTATCTTCTTGCCTTCTCCACCCCGAATCCATTTTCCACTCCATAAAACTACCCCGCAGCTTGACAATATCTGAAAATATGAGTACCGAACAGGAACAGATGGATGACGGCTCCATGGGAGCACCAGGCGCGCCTACACCTATCAGTGCACTGGAGGTATGCGTTGTGCGAAGCGCGCATTCACGTTCAGTGCTGATGGATTGGTTAGGGTGTCAATGGTTTGACGGCTCGGGATATCAAGCTTGTCATGGATGGAGGTTATAATACCGTGGAGAGCATCGCCTATACGTAGGTTGTGCTTGCTGCGACCAGGCATCTGTCGCTCATACAAGATACAGGCCGAGAAGGACATTAGAGCAAATCAAGGGCATATCCGAGCAGAAAGCATCTAAATTACTCGCGGAGGGTAAGTAGTCTCATTCGTACCAGGAAGAGGGCTTACACTAACGATTCCAGCGGCGAAGCTCGTCCCCATGGGATTTACGACTGCGACCGAGATGCACCAAAGACGCAGCGAATTGATATCCATCACCACCGGCTCGAAACAACTAGACACACTACTCGCCGGTGGGATCGAAACCGGCTCAATAACCGAGATATTCGGGGAGTTTCGAACGGGAAAGAGCCAGATATGCCACACCCTTGCTGTGACTTGCCAACTACCGTTCGACATGGGCGGCGGAGAGGGGAAATGCCTGTACATCGATACTGAAGGTACATTCAGACCCATACGTCTACTTGCCGTGGCAAATCGCTACGGTCTGTCTGGCGAGGAGGTGCTGGATAACGTCGCGTACGCCCGAGCGTACAATTCGGATCATCAGCTGGACCTTCTCAATCAAGCAGCCCAGATGATGACTGAAACTCGCTTCTCCTTACTCATAGTCGATTCCGCAACTTCGCTATACCGGACGGATTTCTCAGGCCGAGGAGAGCTTTCCAGCCGTCAAACTCACCTCGCCAAGTTCATGCGCACCCTGCAGAGGCTAGCAGACGAGTTCGGCATTGCCGTGGTCATCACCAACCAAGTTGTCGCGCAAGTGGACGGAGGACCGAGTGCGATGTTTAACCCTGACCCGAAAAAACCAATCGGCGGCAACATTATTGCACACGCCAGTACCACTCGTCTGAGTCTGCGGAAGGGCAGAGGTGAGACTCGGGTTTGCAAGATTTATGACAGTCCGTGTCTGCCAGAAAGCGACTGTCTGTTCGCAATCAATGAGGACGGGATAGGAGATCCCAAGGAGAAGGATCTGGAGAACCACTAGTGAGGGCTTCGTGGCGGTTAGAGTTACGGCGTGTTTCTTTTGGCTTTGGACGCTTGAGCATTTGCATGGCGCTGGGTGACTTGAGCAAGCGTAAGGCGTAGTGCGAATTATGGTGGTGCATGGTGGGCTAGCTTCGATGATATAGGTTTATAATGCAATAACCTTTTCACTAAGAGAGTTCTACCCCTCTTGCTGCTGCAGGAGAGTAACATCCATGGATACTATGTATATGCTCAGATGCGCTGGTGCTGTCTGAGTGGTCCGAGCTCAGGCCTGATCCCTGTCGCGATGGGAGCTTCAATGTATCCGAACTTTTGTTTGCGACGCGACCTACTAACCACACCACCTTCACCTCTCTGCGCGCAAGCACTTGCGGACTGTTATCTGCGGTTCTTGTGCGGCGCATTCCCCCCTGCATGGGACAATCAACATGAGTCAGAGCAGAGGAACCTGCCTCTACAGAGAGGCGCGGTTGAACGTCGAACCCACGTACCCTGGCTCCACCATCGCCTTTACGCTACCCTATGGAGTTGTCGGCACCTTCGACACCGCAGTCGAACCTAAGCGCACCGTACTTCCAGAGGACCATACAG
Organism: Westerdykella ornata; assembly: GCF_010094085.1. NCBI lineage: Eukaryota > Fungi > Ascomycota > Dothideomycetes > Pleosporales > Sporormiaceae > Westerdykella > Westerdykella ornata. Next base: position 191,939 of record NW_022986869.1, on the reverse strand, counting down.
ACAAGGACGAAGACGGATTTGCCAAGCGCAATCTGGCCTGTGACGGTTCCATTTTCTTCCGAAGACACCATGAGTACCCGCGAAGCTTCCTTTGGCGCCTTCTGAACAACAGGAAGATACTCGAAGTACAGTCCGTCGATCTCGATCATGACGTGAATCACGACGTAGAAGCCAACTTGACGCTGCTGCTCCATTTCCCCACGCCGGTCCGCCCGTTCTGCCTCGCCATCGCCGAACCAGAAGAGCATGATGCTTTGACCGTTTTCGCAATTACCACCAGAAACGACCTTTATACAATCACTTTGCATCGAGACTTTTTCAGCAGACCGGCTGCCTCTGAGTTAGAGATTGCAGAATGGTGTAAACGGTCGGCGCCGAGCCTCTTCAGTAATCGGATACCCTACCGGCTCGTGGCTACGAGCAGTACCGAACTGCTGGTAACGCTTGACGACGGAGGGATAGTACGCTTGGTGAAACGGAGCTGCGGCGATGGCTCTTGGGAGGAGTCTCTGTATAAGGAAACGTCGTGGTCGGTCAAGAACCTGTTAAAATGGAAAGGGGAGCAGACGGTGCGGTTTGACAATGGAGATCTGGATTTGTCTGCTGCTGCGGCAGTTGATCTGTCCCCGGACAGGAATCATATACTCTCAGTATGCCTCAACCACAGGCTAAGAGCTTGGAATGTTGCATCTGGTAAACCAGGCATATCCACGGACCTCTTGGGGGAGCCTGATCATCCGAATGAGAAGGGGGCGTCCTACATCATCGATCCTTCGCAATCTACCCATATGGCCGTCCTCAATGTCCCGGGCGGAGTTGATGGCGCACTTTATCATGTTGTGACCTACTCTTCGAAGCAGCACCAGTTCAAGTTCTGGGGTGTACGGGATGCGGATACGCCGGATCAGGGTATCTTCGACGTCAAACCCGAGGTTGAGCTCATACCCCCCGTCGATGAGCTTATGGACACCACTGCCTGGACATTATCGGAATTCGTGATCAATCCTGGACCTTCAGGTTGGAGAGGAACCGAGCTGTGGATTCGTGTCCGCTCTGGTCCAAGCACCAGAGTATTCGCCTTGAAATTCAACCTGAATAACTCGCCAGCAGAGTTGAGAAATACCTGGAGACACGATTGGGTATCCGTGGACCCTGGGCCTCTTTCATTGGAGCAATTGAAACAAAACACTGCAAACCCGGCCGAATTCGATCTGGATGCGTCTGAGCTGTTTGAGGTGGATCTAGTGGAAAATTGGTTGGAGTTCTTGTTTTACCCTGGCCGTTTCAGCGTAGCTGCATTGGAGATCGCGTTGAACACATACCGACGTGGACTCCAACGGTCAGGAGCGACACAGCTCGCGGCCAAAGCCTCACTGAAAGAGCGCATCTGCTCAACAGTCACCGCATTCGCTGCGCTGGAGCAGAACGGGGTTGTTAACCAAATCGAGTTCCACAACCGTCTCGCCGCTCAGTGGCAGGCGTTTTACAGCTTGGTGAAGGATCTGCACAAGCGCAGAGGAGAATACTTGGGGCTGGCCTTTGACTACACCTCAGGGACCCCGTGGATAATATCAAGCGACTATCTTTCTCCTATACGGAGCTGCAGTGTTCCTGAGATCGTCTCGCTGAACTCCCAGGCTATGATCAGCTCAGAGGCTCTGTCGGGACGGTTAGGCAAAGTTCTTGCCGCAGAAGATCGCGATGTGGCCAGGCTCATGTGTGCGGCTTCTTCGTTCCGCAAAAGTCTCCCACGCACTTTCCAGACCAGCTTGGAACGCGAGATTGAGAGCGAAATCCTCCAGAGCCGATCCCTTTCTGTCGTCGACCGGATGGAGCTCATGGAAGCAAACTGTAGTCTTTCCCAGCAGGTTTCGGACGATGACCTTTCCGCATTGGTGGAAGACCTAGGGACCAGCATAAAGGACATAACATCCGAGACCTTCATGAGGGTCATCGACTCGCTGGGCCCAGACGAAGAAGGCCAATTGCAGCGCAAGCAAGCGGCACGGTATGGGCTTAGCGCCCTAATGCGGGTGTCTCAAGAAACAATAGAATTGAGCAAGAGTATCCTGCTGGATCTTCTGGTTCTGGTACTCTACATGCAATATGAAGAGGATCTCTCAGAAGATTTCGACGCCTCGGAAGTTTTCGTCCAGATCATCGACGAACTCAAACACTATGCAATCCTCAGCTGGATGTCCCAAACTGTGTGGTCGCATCAATCCTCTACCGGCCCGGCTTCAGCGCATCTTTTGAAGACCCTGTCGGAAATGTCAAAGAATAGCAAACAGTTTCCTATTACTCAGACCGTCATTGAGGGGATCCTGGGGCATCGTGCCTTCGCTGCAGAAATACCTACGGGTCTCAGGACACAGCTGTTAACTTACTGGAGTCGCGTATGGCTAGCACGGACATTCAAGGACACAGACTTGGACACTGCGATCGAGCGTATCATGGCCATCCTCCTGCAGCAGAAGGAATATGGCTTGGCCTTCGAGTTTTCGAGGTATTTGCCTGAGTCTCCCTGGGCGACATACTTGAAAGGAAGCATGCACTTGGCGCTCGGTGAGAATGATCTGGCTTCGATCTGCTTCAAGAAGGCTGCGCACAACCTGGGTGAGCCAGACATCTTGGGAATTCGTGTACCATCACTAACTATTGCAGCTACTCCATCGTTCAGTCTTGATGATGTTGATGACAGCTTCATCCCTCTCGATCAGCGAGATTCGTTCTCCGGTGGCCTACCTAGGTACTACAGCCACGTGCTCTCCCTCTTCGAGAAGTACAAGGCCTACTCCTTCGTTGCCGACTTTGCTCGCCTGGGCCTCCGCTCTCTCTCTCCTAAGAAAGACGAAGAACTGAAGACCGACCTGCTGTCTAGACTATTCAATGCCTCCATTCAAACCTGCAGAATCGACGACGCCTACTCCGCCATGATGCGGCACACAAACACCGTTCTGTAAGTCACCACCTCCCGTGTCCTCGCCACCACAGCTATGCTAACCCCTTCAGCCGCTCCGCTGCCCTGCAAACCCTGCTCACCACTCTAATCTCCCACTCCCAAACCCCCAAACTCTTCTCCTACTCCTTCCTCGATCTAACCTCCGAAGTCGACGCCCTCCTCCTCTCCCACTGCCACAAACAGCTCAACCTCTCCTCGGGCCCTCCATATCACAACATCCTCTACGCCTTCCGCATCGCGCGCAACGACTTCCGAGGCGCGGCGAGTATCCTGCACGATAAGCTGGTGCGTTTGAAGAACTCATCCAGCCAGAAAGTGCAGGACCCGAAGGACCAGACGTTGGCGAGGACGTACCTCATGGTGCTGAACGCGTTGGCGTGCGTGAGCAAAGATGATGCCTATGTGCTGGCGGAGGTAAGGGGATTGGATGTCGTTCGTGGCGGGGGTGCTGCTGTCCCGGGAGGTAGTAGTAGTCTCAATGGTTCCAGGGGGGGCTCATCAGCGATCGGGGGCGTTACGGCGGCAGCACCAGCGCCGGCACCGCCGCAATGGGGGATCGGCAAGGCGAAGAAGTTGCTCAAGCGGAGGGTGGTTACGCTCGATATGCTCCGGAAGGAGTATCAGGCCGAGCTGGATCGGGTCGAGGCGATTGAGACGGGGAATTATCCGTTTGTGGAGGCGGGCGATGAGATGGATATCCTTTAGATGGGTGGGGATTATTTCTCGTTTTGGGGGGATTCGGTACATGTGAAGGACTTTTTTGTAGTCGTATCTCTTGATATGGGTTCCTTTAGCGGGATAGAGGAAACCGGAAATATGATGTCTTCGTTTTCTGAGTTGGACCATAGCACATTTAATCAGGCGAAGGTAGGTGATGGGTGGACCAAGCGACTAGATCGCACATGGATTAAGACACACATTCCTGCCGAGTATCTATTCGTAGCAATGGCGACCGGTTCCATCCAAGGAGAGGAAACATGTGCCTTGAAAAAGAGCCCGGCCATAGAAGTTCATTATCATATGCGCCAGCTTCGATCAGGGCCGCAGACTCGCGCAACAGCTAGGACCCGCAAGAGATGCAGCATAGAGACGGAAATCGACCACCACATCCAGCGCGTATACCGTTAATCATCCTTCCCCCTCGCCCTCCTCTGTCGGGTAGGCTTCTTGCCCTGCACCGCGGTATCATCCTCCTCCTCATCTCTGCCCTTGGCCAAATCCTCCGTCAACCCCCACTCGTCGCGGTCGTACCAATCCTCGCCGTCGCTCATCTCGCCGACATGGCCCTCGGCTACGCACCATCGGTACACCTCCTTCCGCATACGTTCTCCCTGGGCGATACCATCGTAGAGCTCGCTGGTAGCTCGCGCTATCTCTTCCTGCTTCTGGAGGAACGCAAGGAGAAGCATGCGCGTGTCCTCTGCTTCGGCCGCCGGAAGGCCCATGTCGCGGTCGGGAAGGAGGTCGGTTGGAAAGGTGAACCATGGATGTACGTAAGGTGCGGCGCTCGAAGGTGAAGGTGGTGGAGACTGATCCGACGCGGCTTGCGCGCGTGCACGCGTCGTCATGCGGTGTGAGGCTGCCTCGGAGGCGTCATCGACTGGCGGGGATGGCGGACGTTCGCCGTTGGGCTGTTCGCCGTTCGTGTGTTTGTTCGCCTCTCCGTTCTGGGTGGGCAGTGCCGAGTCTGTGCCATTCTGCCGTTCTACCGTGGTTGAAGAAGTACCTTCAGCTACCGTAGAATCTTCCATGACGACATCTTGCTGGTGTAACAATTCTTGTGCGTTCCCAACCTGTATGACCTCTGGCTCCTCACGCTTCGCTTGCCCATTCGTCTGTGGTCTGCTGAGCGGTTCCGGGAGTGCCCAAGAGTCTTGTAGATTCTCGGTAAACGCGGGGTCCTCGGTGGGGTAGGGAATGAAGGATGGCTCTCCCATTAGCTTTGTGGAGAGCCTCTTTGCTTGTGCTAGCAAGATCTGTTCTCTACGCGAGAGAGCGGCAGCCGCGGCTGTGAGGTTCGTCAAGTGCTTGGACGTGTAGATGGGAGCAAAGCCCGGATGGTTGGGCAGGTCGGCCGCAGAGGTAAGCGGTGCGAGCAATTCTAAGTTCTCGGATTAGTCCCGCGACATGGCCCCGTACAGGAAGTTGAGGCTCAACGCATACCCTCTAACCTGATATCTGCATATGGGTTCTCCTCTACCGACGAAAGCTCGCTCTCGTCTTCATATTCGTCGCCGGGCTCCACGACGTCGCCATCTGGGTCGTATTTTGGGGGATTGCGCTGAAGAATGTATCTCTGGTATCCGGCGTGCACGATGCGCTGCGTCGCGTAGACAGTTAGGATAGTCCAGTATGCATGGAAAGAAGAGAACACACCTTTTTGTACGGAGGGGGTGCTGCAGGGTCCTCGGCTCTCCCATATCGTGTATACCGGGACTTCCGCTTCAGGCTCTGCCTGTGGTTGCTGTCGAGAGGGTTGTCGCTCTCATCGTCGTCGGTCGCTGGGCAGAGGTCAGTGGGAAGCGTCGAGGAAAGGAAGCCGAGCGTACAGTCTTCGCTCCTGAGCAGCCGCCTTTTCAGGGAGTATATTGCGTCTTGGATCTGATGTTGCTGTCCGGCCATGGTAACAGTGTGTATTCGGTGTGGGAAGAGGTGAGGATTCGGCACAGAAAGGCAATGGTTGGAGTGTACGAGATGTGGGAGCGCGGAGCTCATGCAGGCGGTTCGCTCCGTTCGAGGGTCCGTGCACCACGCCGTCACTCACCTCCCTCCATCGACCCTGGCCGCTCATCTTTCCGTCTCAAGTGCTTGTGAACATCCACAGCATGGACAACTTCATGCCCAACGCCGCACGCTGGAGGAGTCAAACGGGCCGGGCGCTGTGAACGTTTATCCTACGCCATAGGAGCCGACCACGACACGTACCCTCTGCCTGGACCGACTCCCACCCCATCCCCACCTACATGGAGAGGTAGCTCCCTCGCGCAGTTATGGATGCATATCCGCCAGATTACGTGGCCCATAACCTGCCTCTGATCGTTCTTTCTGGCTTGGAAACGGCCGACGAGCGGAATGCGCCTCCGCCTGTTCAACATGTGCTCCCTGGTAGAGCGACTACAACTATCAGCTCGGAGCTTCCCCCAGTGACGGGTGAGCGTGCCCAGCAGCTGCTCCAGCAGTTCTTGGACGCCGACGGCAGCCATGCGCCTTGGAACGGCCGGAACCTCGACCGAAGAGCAAACCTCATCGGGTTTAGAGTTCGGGCAGTCGGGAGGGTAGGTCAGGGAGACCTGCTGGCCCAGCGCAGCAAGCAGCATGGGCGCCTGCTGATGGGACTATAGGAATTCAAATTGCCCCCTAGGAAAGCTGATGCGCCGTCGCAGTCTAGCACAACACCTCCCTCTTCGCCAGGCCTTGCACCCTCGTGGATACTGCACTCGCCCATTTCTCCCCTCTCGCCTGAGTCGAGCATCTTTCCCGATGGTGTTATAGCTCCCTCATGGGTTGCAAAACATCAGCATTACATCCCGTCTTTCTTCATATCTTTTTTTACATTTGGCTCAGACCCCACCAAGAACACCTTACATGACAATCAGCTCAAGAATGAGATCCTCAGAATCAAGGGACAGTTGCAAAAGTCCGAATACCGCACGCGATATGCTGTCATTCTCCTGAGTGAAAAGACTGTTTTGGAAGCGCCCGATATTGACGAACGGCTGGCAAATATTCGGAGAGCGACGGGCCTCGATCCCAAGAGCTCCCTCTTTTTCCTCCCGCCGAACATCTCTCAAGTCGAACTCTGCGCCTTCGTCGTGTCTGTATTATCAACGCTCCAGCCCATGTGCATTGAGTATTATAGAGAGCTCACGAAGCATACTCGGCGGAAGAAGGCCCGCGGCTCAGCCCCGCCCCCAACAGCTCCTCCGACAAGGGGAACAAGCCATCCTCTCTCGCAAGCAGGCTGGGCTGTACGCTATGAGTTCAAACTCGGAGTCTTTGCCGAGTTCCGTCAAGAAATGGACGCTGCCCAAAGGCACTACAGCATCGCCCTCGATGCTCTGTTTGGCTCTGACGGCATCTTTGAGACCACAGCGAGCTGGTCACCGAGGTGGGACGAGATACGGTTGCTTGCCGATTCTATATCCATACGGCTCATCCGCTGTCATCTGTGGAACTTATGTCCCACCTCGGCTGTGCAATCGTGGCTAAGGTATCGAAACAAGTTGAGGGATCTTATAGATCGTCGCGGTAAGGGCTCATCGAACTATGGCTGGGAGGCGTGGGAGTCGAGGTGGTCGCAGATCATGGCTCAGCTCATCCACCGTGCTGAACTCCCGGTCTTCAAGATTAAGCATCCTGTATCCGAGGCGGACCCGCTTGTAGATGGAACGTACGCAATCTTCTCTCCTCCTGAGAAGCAGTTCCTGATGGGAGAGCGTTTAGGGCCGTGGGAGCTGCTCCATCATGCTGGGTACTGGTATGCATTATCCGCCCAACACGCCAGGAGGCGGTTTCTGCTGGCACAAGATATTCCGGAAGAAGACCGCACTCCGCCTGGCCTCTCTCCTGCGACCCGAGTGTCCAATAGAAACCAGATGTATGACTACTACCTTGTCCCGGAACCACATCTAGAGATGCCCCTTGAAGGAGTGGGTGGAGGGTTCGAACATTGGAAAGACATAGTCACCAAGCTCGAAATGGCTATACCGGAGTTCGAAGCGCGTGGCCAGTCGCGCAAGCTAGACCAGCTCAAACTAGAGATATCGAGAACTTTACTGCAAGCACAGAGGTATGACGATGCGTTCAAGATATTGAAGCCTCTTTGGAAAAGTATGTCATGGAGACGTGAGGGCTGGTGGAATGTCGCTTCCGACGTCTTGTGGGCAATTCACGAATGCGCAAAAAAAGTTTCAGACCAGGAGACATATGTGCTTACCGAGTGGGAACTCCACTCTCCAGGTAAGTAAACCACACACGGCGGAAGCTCGTCATCATGAGGAGTGCACTGTCTCCCTATCTTCAAAACGCTGACATCGGCAGTCTACGCGACCAGGTCTAAATACAAATACGACCTCATGAAATGTCTAGACGACCTGCCTCAGGCGAAAGACTCTGACATCAGGCCTAGTATAAGCTTCAGCGCTGATGAACTCCAATCATGTCGTAAGTTAGACCAGCTAAAGTTTCCCAGACTTTCTAACTCTATTCAGTCTTCATCGGTTTCACATTTGCAGAAGCAGAGGGTAACGTCGGCGAGTCGCTTCGTGCACAAATAGTTCTTACATCCGGGGCCAGATCGCAATCCGCTCCAGTCACGTTGTCCAAACTGGGCTTTCAGTTCAAGGGGTGTCTCTATGAAATTCAGATAAGCCATAAAGCCGAGGAGCACACAAACGCGACCGCAGCGCGACTCTCAAACATCACACTTGAGGAAACGAACGCCGCCCCGTATAAACCGAAATGGAGCGGCTATGGAGACTTAAGGATAGCACCCGGCCAAACTCGAGTGTACGGTTTTCCGATTACGTTTCGTGAGGCTGGAGAGGTAGAGGCTGTAACCAGCAGTTTCGAGATCAACGCTGATCGCTTTGACCTGATATGTACAAAGAATGTCCAGCGGAGTGAGGGTGAAGCGCGGCCGATATGGTGGCTGGAAGCAGGTCCCAAACTCAAACTCCGAAGTCTAAACCGCGATTCGGGCAGTGTAGTTAAAGTCTTGCCCAAACCGCCAAAGATGGAGATACGGCCGGATGTGCGCCCAATCTACTATACGAATGAGCCTGTCACGATCGCTATCGAAGTGCTCAACATGGAGGAAGAGGAAACAGAGGCTGTGCTCGAAGTCAGGCTGTTAGGCCGTGCCAAAGATACTCTAGGATTCTCCTGGGTGGGCAGAGAAGCCTCCTCGCCGACAAAGGTAGCGCCACTGCCAGCCGATGCGTCTACCGATGTAGACCTGCCAGGACATGTGATAGGCCGCCTTGCGCCAGGCGCAAAGATCACAGAAAGGATCCAGTTCAATGCTCCGTCCGAGCCGTCGGATTACGCTCTTGAGGTTAAGGTGCTCTATCACTTGCTCAGTGATCGCGATATTCCCGTCTCGAAAACGATCGCTGTTGATCTCATCTTCAACTCTCCGTTCGAAGCAAGTTACGATCTCACAGCCAGAGTGCACCCGGAACCATGGCCAAGTTACTTCCATGTTCCTGGAACGACCTTTGATCATCAGGAAGCTCCTCCTGCAACGGGCATTGCGCAGAGATGGCAGCTGCTGGCGAGAATAGCTTCGTTCGCCGACGACACGCTCGCCATCAAGGACGCTAGGGTGGAGACACTGGAAGTTCGCGGGGGTGCCATTTGCACAATAACGAAGGAGTTTGACGACACGGACCTACTCATGGACCCTCGGGATGTAAAGGAGCGGTCTTTCTGCCTTGATGCCCGCAAACTCAGCTTAGAGGAGCGCCGTCCGACAGGCCTGGATTTGAATCTCACCTTGACATGGCAGCGTTCAGGATCTCCTGGTAACCCTATAGTCACCTGCACGCTTCCCATTCCGCGGATTACCATTCCCATAAGTGAGCCGAGAGTCCTGGCAACAGCACTCCGCTCGCCCTCCGTCCCCAACCTCATTCATATGGACTACGTCCTGGAGAACCCCACCATGCATCTCCTCGCCTTTGAGCTGAGCATGGAGGCGAGCGAGGAGTTTGGCTTCTCGGGACCGAAACTGCGGACGCTGCACGTGCTGCCTATGGGCAGGCAGACTGTGCGATTCAATCTGTATCCGTTAGTCACTGGGGCGTGGATCAACCCGCAGTTAAAGGTGCATGATCGGTATTTCAATCAGACGCTGAAGGTGGTGCCGACGGAGGGATTACGGGCGGAGAAGAAGGGCGTGGGTGTGTGGGTGCCTGCTGATGAGGATGATGAGGGAAGTAGTGCCGTGGATGAAGCATCGGGCTAGGAGCTTGTTGCTTTATTGGCAGGAGACGAGATGCTTGAGTTTTGAGGGGAAGACGTGCTCGGGTCGATGATGGGAAGGGTACTGCGGTTGTATGCGAACTTCAAGGGTTAGGAGATATACCATAGAATAGAATATTCCGTATCATCCAGGGGCCTACAGGGTATGCTGGTATACACTTTTAAGTTGCTGCATTGGTACGGAGTTTATAGTTGTGAGGTTGTACATCTCCTAAGTAGTGATTCTAGTGATGCCTTCTTGCCTTGAAGATGGAGATGAATGCTGCAAGTGCTTGCTAGTCCCGTCATCCAGGTGGTCGGTATCCTACCCCAGCGGGGAGAATAGAAGCTAGCCATGCAAGTGTAAACAAGGTACGGAGACGCGAGTCTATCGATGTACTCAGAAGTCCCTAACCATGCGTCTGACGGGTCTACTATGTATACCTAGTTGCGCGAGTTGTAAAAACCGCCTTATCTGTTTTCTTCTGCGCCATTCTGCGCGATTGTGAAACACCTCGCCCATCGTTTCTTGAATCTGTCGTATGTCTTTGAGGAGGTCTTCAGAACAATTCGCCTAATATCCCTCAATCCTTCTGAGCGCAGCGTGCGGTTAGACAAGCAACCCAGAGGGGGGGGTTCTGGGAACCAATCGAGACTCAGCTACGCTGCAACTTTCAAGACACGAGCCCGAGACTCAGTCAGTAGTCACGTTTAGTAGCAGCGTAGGGGTTAGAGGTAACGTTCTATAAATAACCTCCTAGCCTATTGTCAGATTTGATGGTATCTGAAGATGTCACGGTGAC